>NW_018408829.1:94503-160616 GCF_002113885.1 Mizuhopecten yessoensis
TACACTTGATACTTAAATGCCAGTTATGTCAAATAGACCATTGATTCCTTTTTTGGCCATAAAATAAATAGACAATTGATACCTATATTACCCTACAACAAATAGACACTGTATACCTATATCACAGTACAACAATAAGACACCGGAAACTTATATCGCCGTACAACAAATAGATACTGGATATTTATATCGCCGTACAACAAATAAACACTGGATTCCTTTATTACCGTACAACAGATAGATTCCTGATACCTATATCGCCGTACAACAAATAGACACTGGATCCATTGATCGCCGTACAACAAATAGAAACGTGATACCTATATCGCCGTACAACAGATAGACACGTGATTCGTATATCGCCGTACAACAAATAGACACTTGATACCTGTATCGCCATACAAGAAATAGACACTTGATACCTTTATCGCCATACAACATATAGACATTTGATACATATATCACCATACAACAAATATAAACTTGATTCCTATGTTGCCGTAGAACAATTAGACACTGGATACAATGTACCTATATCGCCGTACAACAGATAGACACTGGATACATATATCGCCGTACAACAAATATAAACTTGATACCTTTATCGCCACACAAAAAATATGTACTTGATACCTTTATCGCCGTAAAACAAATAGACACGTGGAACTGATATCGCAATACAGCAAATAACACTTGTTACCTATATCGCCATACAAAAAACTTAAACTTGATTCCTATATCGCCGTTCAACAAAAAGACACGTGAAATTTATATCTCCGTACAGCAAATATATACTGGATACCTATATCTCCGTACAACAAATAAACACTGGATACCTTTATCGCCATACAACAAATATAAACTAGATTCCTATGTTGCCGTAGAACAATTAGACACTGGATACAATGTACCTATATCGCCGTCCAACAAATAGGCACTTTATACCTATATCGCAGTACAATAAATAGACCCTTGAAACCGATATCTCCATACAACCACTAGACACTGGATATATATATCACCGTACAACAATAAACACTGGATACCTATATCACCGTACAACAAATAGACACGTGGAACTTATATCGTCGTACAACAAATAAACACTTGGTACCTCTATATCTGTAAATTTAAATAGACACTTGCTATCTTTTTCGCCATACAACAAATAGACACTTGTTACCTATATCGCCATACAACAAATAGACACTTGATACATATATCTCCGTAATGTTAAATAGACCATTGATTCCTTTTTGGCCATACAATAAATAGACAATTGATACCTTTTTGGTCATACAATAAGCAGACAATTGGTACCTATATTGTGTACAACAAATAGACACTTGATACATATATCTCAGTACAACAAATAGACACTGGATACCTATATCGCCATACAACAAATAGACACTTGATACCTATATCGCCATACAACAAATATAAAATTGATTCCTATATTGCCGTAGAACAAACATAAACTTGATTCTTATGTTGCCGTAGAACAATTAGACACTGGATACAATGTACCTATATCGCCGCACAACAAATAGGCACTTGTTACCTATATCGCCGTACAACAAATAGATCCTTGATACCGATATCTCCGTACAACAAATAGATACTGGATTCCTATATCGCCATACAACAAACTTAAACTTGATTCCTATATCTCTATACAATAAACATATTATTTATACCTTTATCGCCATACAAAAAATAGAAACTTGATTCCTATATTGCCGTAGAACAAATAGACACTGGATACCTATATCGTCGTACAACAAAAAGACCCTTGATACCTATATCTCCGTACAACAAATAGACACTGGAAACCTATATCGCCGTACAACAAATAGACACTGGATTCCTATATCACCGTACAACAGATAGATTCCTGATATCTATATCGCCCTACAACAAATAGACACTGGATTCCTATATCGCCGTACAACAGATAGATTCCTGATACCTATATCGCCGTACAACAAATAGACACTGGATTCCTATATCACCGTACAACAGATAGATTCCTGATATCTATATCGCCATACAACAAATAGACACTGGATACATATATTGTTGTACAATATATAGATTCCTGACACCTATATCGCCGTACAACAAATAGATACTTGATTCCTAAATCGTCATTCAACAAACAGATACTTGATACCTATAACGTAATACAACAAATAGACACTAGATACCTATATCTCCGTTCAACAAATATACACTGGATACCTATATCGCCGTACAACAAATAGACACGTGAATCTTAAATTGCCGTACAACAAATAGACATTGGATACCTATATCTCCGTAGTATCAATTAAATACTGGATACATTTATCTAAATGCAACAAAAAAAACCACTAGATACTGATATCGCCATACAACAAATAGACACTTGATACCTATATCTGTACAACAAAAAGACATTTGATACCAATATCGCAGTTCAACAAATAGAGACTTGATACCTATAACGCAATACAACAAATATAAACTTGATTCCTATATTACCGTAGAACAAATAGACACTGGATACATATATCGTCGTACAACAAATAGAAACTGGATATCTATATCCCCGTACAACAAACAGACTCTTGATACCTATATATTTACACCAAAAAGACACTTGCTACCTATATCGCCGTGGTATCAATCACCACATCCGGATATTTTTATCTCAATGCAACAAATAGACACTTGATACCTATATCTCTGTACAACAAATAGACACGTGATACCTATATCTCAATACAACAAATAGACACTGGATACCTATATCGCCATACAACAAACTTAAACTTGATTCCAATATCTCTATACAATAAACATATTATTTATACCTTTATCGCCTTACAAAAAATAGAAACTTGATTCCTATATTGCCGTAGAACAAATAGACACTGGATACCTATATCGTCGTACAACAAAAAGCCCCTCGATACCTATATCTCCGTACAACAAATAGACACTGGAAACCTATATCGCCATACAACAAATAAACACTGGATACCTATATCGCCGTACAACAAATAGACACGTGGAACTAATATCGCAATACAGCAAATAGACACTTGTTACCTATATCGCCATACAACAAACTTAAACTTGATTCCTATATCGCCGTTCAACAAAAAGACACGTGAAATTTATATCTCCGTACAGCAAATAGATACTGGATACCTATATCGCCGTACAACAAATAAACACTGGATACCTTTATCGCCATCCAACAAATATAAACTAGATTCCTATGTTGCCGTAGAACAATTAGACACTGGATACAATGTACCTATATCGCCGTCCAACAAATAGGCACTTTATACCTATATCGCAGTACACCAAATAGACCCTTGAAACCGATATCTCCATACAACCACTAGACACTGGATATATATATCTCCGTACAACAATAAACACTGGATACCTATATCACCGTACAACAAATAGACACTTGGAACTTATATCGTGGTACAACAAATAAACATATAATACCTCTATCTCTCTAATGTTAAATGGACCCTTGCTATCTTTTTCGCCATACAACAAATAGACACTTGTTACCTATATCGCCATACAATAAATAGACAATTGATACCTTTTTGGTCATATACAATACAACAAATAGACACTTGATACATATATCTCCGTTATGTTAAATAGACCATTGATTCCTTTTTGGCCATACAATAAATAGACAATTGATACCTTTTTGGTCATATACAATACAACAAATAGACACTTGATACATATATCTCCGTTATGTTAAATAGACCATGGATACATATATTGTTGTACAATATATAGATTCCTGATACCTATATCGCCATACAACAAATAGACACTTGATACCTATATCGCCATACAACAAATATAAAATTGATTCCTATATTGCCGTAGAACAAACATAAACTTGATTCTTATGTTGCCGTAGAACAATTAGACACTGGATACAATGTACCTATATCGCCGCTCAACAAATAGGCACTTGTTACCGATATCTCCGTACAACAAATAGACACTGGATTCCTTTATCACCGTACAACAGATAGATTCCTGATATCTATATCGCCCTACAACAAATAGACACTGGGTTCCTATATCGCCGTACAACAGATAGATTCCTGATACCTATATCGCCATACAACAAATAGACACTGGATACATATATTGTTTTACAATATATAGATTCCTGATACGATACCTATATCGCCATACAACAAATAGACACTGTATACATATATTGTTGTACAATATATAGATTCCTGATACCTATATCGCCATACAACAAATAAGCACTTGATACCTATATCTGTACAACAAAAGAGACATTTGATACCTTTATCTCCGTTCAACAAATAGAAACTTGATACCTATAACGCAATACAAGAAAGAAAAACTTGATTCCTATATTGCCGTAGAACAAGTAGACACAGGATACATATATATCGTCGTACAACAAGTAGACACTGGATATCTATATCCCCGTACAACAAACATACTCTTGATACCTATATATTTACACCAAAAAGACACTTGATACCTATATCGCCGTGGTTTCAATTAACACCCGGATATTTTTTTTATCTCAATGCAACAAATAGACAATTGATACCTATATCTCTGTACAACAAATAGACATTTGATACCTATATCTCAATACAAAAAATAGACACTGGATACCTATATCGCCATACAACAAATAGACAATTAATACCGATATCTCTATACAATAAACATATTATTTATACATTTATCGCCATACAAAAAAAAAAAACTTGATTCCTATATTGCCGTAGAACAAATAGACACTGGATACCTATATCGTCGTACAATAAAAAGACCCTTGATACCTATATCGCCGTACTACAGATAAACACGTGATTCTTTATCGCCGTACAACAAATCGACAAACGCATTTATTATTGCTGTACAACCTATAGACATTTGATACCTTTATTGCCATACAACACAAATATACTTGATACCCATAGAACAATTAGACACTGGATACAATGTACCTATATCGCCGTACAACAGATAGATACTGGATACATATATCGCCGTACAACAAATAAACACTGGATTCCTATATCACTGTACAACAGATAGATTCCTGATACCTATATAGCCGTTCAACAAATAGACACTGGATAAATTTATCGCCGTACAACAAATATAAACTTGATACCTATTTGGCCTTACATCAAATAGACACGTGAAACTTGTATCGCCATATAACAGATATATACCTGATACCTATATCGCCGTACAACAAATAGACACTGGATACATATATCGCCACACAACAAATGGAAACTTGATACCTATATCGCCGTACAACAGATAGATACGTGAAACTTATATCTCCGCACAACAAATAGACACCGGATACATATATCGCCGTACAACAAATAGACACTTGTTACCTATATCGTCATACAACAAATTTAAACTTGATTCCTATATCGCCGTTCAACAAAAAGACACTTGAACTTTTTATCTCCATAGAGCAAAAATGATACTGGATACCTGTATCGCCGTACAACAAATAAACACTGGATACCTTTATCTCCGTAAAGTTAAATAGACCATTTATATTTTTTTGGCCTTACAATAAATAGACACTTAAGACCAATATTGCTGTACAACAAATATACACTTGATACCTATATCGCCGTACAACAAATAGACACGTGGAACTGATATCGTCGTACAGCATATAGACACTTGGTACCTAAATGTTCGTTATGTCAAATAGACCATTGATTCCTTTTTTGGCCATAACATAAATAGACAATTGACACCTATATTACCCTACAACAAATAGACACTGGATACCTATATCACACTACAACAATAAGACACCGGAAACTTATATCGCCGTACAACAAATTGATACTGGATATCTATATCGCCGTACAACAAATAAACACTGGATTCCTTTATCACCGTACAACACATAGATTCCTGATACCTATATCGCCGTACAACAAATAGACACTGGATCCATTGATCGCCGTACAACAAATATAAACGTGATACCTATATCGCCGTACTACAGATAGATACGTGAAACTTATATCTCCGCACAACAAATACAAACTTGATATATATATCACCGTACAACAAATACACACTTGATACCTATATATGTACACCAAAAAGGCACTTGATTCCTATATCACAGTGGTATCAATTAAACCCCGGATACTTTTATCTCAATGCAACAAATAGACACTTAATACCTATATCGCCGTAAAATAAATAGACACTTGATACATGTATCGCCATACTACAAATAGACCCTTGATACATGTATCGCCATACAACAAATAGACACTGGATACATTTATCGCCGTACAACAAATAGAAACGTGATACCTATATCGCCGTAGTACAAATAGACACTTTATACCTATATCTCCGTAGTATAAATACACACTGGATACACAAATCACCGTACAACAAACAGACACCTGATACATACAACGCCGTACAACAAATAGACAAGTGGAACTGATATCGCCGTACAACAAAGACACTTGATACCTATATCGCCATACAACAAATAAACACTGGATTCCGATATCACCGTAATACAAACTTGATATATATATCACCGTACAACACATAGATTCCTGATACCTATATCGCCGCTATCTTTTTCGCCATACAACAAATAGACTTTGGATACCTATTTCTCCGTAGTACAAATAGACACTTGATACTTATATCTCCGTAGTACAAATACCCACTGGATACACAAATCACCGTACAACAAACAGATACCTGATACATACATCTCCGTACAACAAATAGACCCTTGATACATGTATCGCCATACTACAAATAGACCCTTGATACATGTATCGCCATACTACAAATAGACCCTTGATACATGTATCGCCATACTACAAATAGACCCTTGATACATGTATCGCCATACAACAAATAAACACTGGATACCTACATCGCCGTACAACAAACAGACACCTGATTCATACATCGCCGTACAACAAATAGAAACGTGATACCTATATCGCCGTAGTACAAATAGACACTTTATACCTATATCTCCGTAGTAAAAATAGACACTTGATACATGTATCGCCATACAACAAATAGACACTTGATACCTATATCTCCGTAGTACAAATACACACTGGATACACAAATCACCGTACAACAAACAGATACCTGATACATACATCGCCGTACAACAAATAGACCCTTGAAACATGTTTGGCCTTACATCAAATAGACACGTGAAACTTATATCGCCGAACAACAAATAGACAGCGATAAATATATCGCCGTATAACAAATAGACACTGGATACCTATATCGCTGTATAACAGACAGATACCTGATACCTATATCGCCGTACAACAAATAGACACCGGATGCATAAATCGCCCTACAACAAATAGACAATGGATACCTATATCGCTGTACAACATATAGACACTTGATACCTTTATCGCCACACAACAAATGTATACTTGATCTTCATCGCCGTACAACAAATATATACGTGATACTGATAACGCAATACAACAAATAGACACTTGTTACCTATAACGCCATACAACAAATTTAAATTTGATTCCTATATCGCCGTTCAACAAAAAACCACTTGAAATTTATATCTCCCTACAGCAAATAGATACTGGATACCTATATCGCCGTACAACAAATAAAAACTAGATACCTATATCGCAGTACAACAAATAGACACGTGGAACTTATATCGCCGTACAACAAATAAACACTTGATACCGTTATCTCCGTAATGTCAAATAGACCCTTGATATCTTTTTGGCCATGCAATAAATAGACACTTAATACCAATATTGCTGTACAACAAATATACACTGGATACCTATATCGCCGTACAACAAATAGACAAGTGGAACTGATATCGCCGTACAACAAATAGACACTTGATACCTATATGTCCGTAATTTCAAATAGACCATTGATTCCTTTTTTGGCCATCAAATAAATAGACAATTGATACCTATATTACCCTACAACAAATAGACACTGGATTCCTATATCACAGTACAACAATTAGACACCGGAAGCTTATATCGCCGTACAACAAATAGACACTGGATTCCTTTTATCGCCGTACAACAGATAGATATGTGATACCTATATCGCCGTACAACAATTAGACGCCGTACAACAAATAGAAACGTGATAGCTATATCGCCGTACAACAGATAGACACGTGATTTTAATATCGCCGTACAACCTATAGACACTTGACACCTTTATTGCCATACAACACAAATATACTTGATACCTATATCGCCGTACAACAAATACACACGTGAAACTGATATCGCCGTACAACAAATAGATACTGGATACCTGTATCTCCCATACAAGAAATAGACACTTAATACCTTTATCGCCATACAACATATAGACATTTGATACATATATCACCTTACAACAAATATAAACTTGATTCCTATGTTGCCGTAGAACAATTAGACACTGGATACAATGTACCTATATCGCCGTACAACAGATAGATACTGGATACATATATCGCCGTACAACAAATAAACACTGGATTCCTATATCACCGTACAACAGATAGATTCCTGATACCTATATCGCCGTTCAAGAAATAGACACTGGATACATTTATCGCCGTACAACAAATATAAACTTGATACCTATTTGGCCTTACATCAAATAGACACGTGAAACTTGTATCGCCATATAACAATTATATACCTGATACCTATATCGCCGTCCAACAAATAGACACTGGATACATATATCGCCACACAACAAATGGAAACTTGATACCTATATCGCCGTACAGCAGTTAGACACGTGATTCTTATATCGCCGTACAACCTATAGACACTTGACACCTTTATTGCCATACAACACAAATATACTTGATACCTATATCGCCGTACAACAAATACACACGTGAAACTGATATCGCCGTACAACAAATAGATACTTGATACCTGTATCGCCATACAAGAAATAGACACTTAATACCTTTATCGCCATACAACATATAGACATTTGATACATATATCACCATACAACAAATATAAACTTGATTCCTATGTTGCCGTAGAACAATTAGACTCTGGATACAATGTACCTATATCGCCGTACAACAGTTAGACCCTGGATACATATATCGCCGTACAACAAATAAACAATGGATTCCTATATCACCGTACAACAGATAGATTCCTGATACCTATATCGCCGTCCAACAAAAGACACTGGATACATTTATCGCCGTACAACGAATATAAACTTGATACCTATTTGGCCTTACATCAAATAGACACGTGAAACTTGTATCGCCATATAACAGATATATACCTGATACCTATATCGCCACACAACAAATGGAAACTTGATACCTATATCGCCGTACAACAGATAGATACGTGAAACTTATATCTCCGCACAACAAATAGACACCGGATACATATATCGCCGTACAACAAATAGACACTTGTTACCTATATCGTCATACAACAAATTTAAACTTGATTCCTATATCGCCGTTCAACAAAAAGACACTTAAACTTTTTATCTCCATAGAGCAAATAGATACTGGATACCTGTTTCGCCGTACAACAAATAAACACTGGATACCTTTATCTCCGTAAAGTTAAATAGACCATTTATATCTTTTTGGCCATACAATAAATAGACACTTAAGACCAATATTGCTGTACAACAATTATACACTGGATACCTATATCGCCGTACAACAAATAGACACGTGGAACTGATATCGTCGTACAGCAAATAGACACTTGGTACCTAAATGTCCGTTATGTCAAATAGACCATTGATTCCTTTTTTGGCCATAAAATAAATAGACAATTGATACCTATATTACCCTACAACAAATAGACACTGGATACCTATATCACAGTACAACAATAAGACACCGGAAACTTATATCGCCGTACAACAAATAGATACTGGATATCTATATCGCCGTACAACAAATAAACACTGGATTCCTTTATCGCCGTACAACAGATAGATTCCTGATACCTATATCGCCGTACAACAAATAGACACTGGATCCATTGATCGCCGTACAACAAATAGAAACGTGATACCTATATCGCCGTACTACAGATAGACACGTGATTCTTTATCGCCGTACAACAAATCGACAAATGCATTTTATATTGCTGTACAACCTATAGACATTTGATACCTTTATTGCCATACAACACAAATATACTTGATACCTATATCGCCGTACAACAAATACACACGTGAAACTGATATCGCCGTACAACAAATAGACACTTGATACCTGTATCGCCATACAAGAAATAGACACTTCCTACCTTTATCGCCATACAACATATAGACATTTGATACATGTATCACCATACAACAAATATAAACTTGATTCCTATGTTGCCGTAGAACTATTAGACACTGGATACAATATACCTATATGGCCGTACAACAGATAGACACTGGATACATATATCGGCGTACACCAAATAAACACTGGATTCTTATATCACCGTACAACAGATAGATTCCTGATACCTATATCGCCGTTCAACAAATATAAACTTGATACCTATTTGGCCTTACATCAAATAGACACGTGAAACTTGTATCGCCATATAACAGATATATACCTGATACCTATATCGCCGTACAACAAATAGACACTGGATACCTATATCGCCACACAACAAATGGAAACTTGATACCTATATCGCCGTACAACAGATAGATACGTGAAACTTATATCTCCGCACAACAAATAGACACCGGATACATATATCGCCGTACAACAAATAGACACTTGTTACCTATATCGTCATACAACAAATTTAAACTTGATTCCTATATCGCCGTTCAACAAAAAAGACACTTGAACTTTTTATCTCCATACACCAAATAGATACTGGATACCTGTATCGCCGTACAACAAATAAACACTGGATACCTTTATCTCCGTAAAGTTAAATAGACCATTTATATTTTGTTGGCCATACAATAAATAGACACTTAAGACCAATATTGCTGTACAACAAATATACACTGGATACCTATATCGCCGTACAACAAATAGACACGTGGAACTGATATCGTCGTACAGCAAATAGACACTTGGTACATAAATGTTCGTTATGTCAAATAGACCATTGATTCCTTTTTTGGCCATAACATAAATAGACAATTGATACCTATATTACCCTACAACAAATAGACACTGGATACCTATATCACAGTACAACAATAAGACACCGGAAACTTATATCGCCGTACAACAAATAGATACTGGATATCTATATCGCCGTACAACAAATAAACACTGGATTCCTTTATCGCCGTACAACACATAGATTCCTGATACCTATATCGCCGTACAACAAATAGACACTGGATCCATTGATCGCCGTACAACAAATAGAAACGTGATACCTATATCGCCGTACTACAGATAGAAACGTGAAACTTATATCTCTGCACAACAAATACACACTTGATATATATATCACCGTACAACAAATACACACTTGATACCTATATATGTACACCAAAAAGGCACTTGATACCTATATCACAGTGGTATCAATTAAATCCCGGATACTTTTATCTCAATGCAACAAATAGACACTTAATACCTATATCGCCGTAAAATAAATAGACACTTGATACCTATATCACCGCACACAAATAGACACTTGATACTTATTTCACCGTTCAACAAATAGACACTTGATACCTATATCTCTGTACAACAAATAGACACTTGATACCTATATCGCCGTACAACAAATAGACACTGGATGCATATATCGCCGTACAACCGATAGACACGTGCAATGTATACCGCCATACAATAAATAGACACATGATACCAATATCGCCATACAACAAATAGACACTTGATACCCATAACGCAATACAACAAATAGACGCTTGATTCCTATATCGCTGTACATTAAATAGACACTTGATACATGTATCGCCATACAACAAATAGACTTTGGATACCTATATCTCCGTAGTACAAATAGACACTTGATACCTATATCTCCGTAGTACAAATATACACTTGATACCTATATCGCCGTACAACAAACAGACACCTGATACATACATCGCCGTACAACAAATAGAAACTTGATACATGTATCGCCATACAACAAATAGACTTTGGATACCTATATCTCCGTAGTACAAATAGACACTTGATACCTATATCTCCGTAGTACAAATAGACACTTGATACCTATATCGCCGTACAACAAACAGACACCTGATACATACATCGCCGTACAACAAATAGAAACTTGATACATGTATCGCCATACAACAAATAGACTTTGGATACCTATATCTCCGTAGTACAAATAGACACTTGATACCTATATCTCCGTAGTACAAATAGACACTTGATACCTATATCTCCGTAGTACAAATAGACACTTGATACCTATATCGCCGTACAACAAACAGCCACATAATACATACATCGCCGTACAACAAATAGACACTTGATACATGTATCGCCGAACAAAAAATATAAACTTGATACCTATTTGGCCTTACATCAAGTAGACACGTGAAACTTGTATCGCCGTACAACAGATATATACCTGATACCCATAACGCAATACAACAAATAGACACTTGATTCCTATATCGCCGTACAACAAATAGACACTTGATACATGTATCGCCTTACAACAGATAGACACTGGATACTTATAACGCCACACAACAAATAAACACCGGATACATAAATCGCCGTACAACAAATAGACAATGGATACCTATATCGCCGTACAACATATATACACTTGATACCTTTATCGCCACACAACAAATATATACTTGATTCCTTCATCGCCGTACAACAAATATACACGTGAAACTGATACGCAATACAACAAATAGACACTTGATTCCTATATCGCCGTTCAACAAAAAAACACTTGAAATTTATATCTCCCTACAGCAAATAGATAATGGATACCTATATCGCCGTACAACAAATAGACACGTGGAACTTATATCGCCGTACAACAAATAGACACTTGATACCTTTATCTCCGTAATTTCAAATAGACCCTTGATATCATTTTGGCCATGCAATAAATAGACACTTAATACCAATATTGCTGTACAACAAATATACACTGGATACCTATATCGCCGTACAACAAATAGACAAGTGGAACTGATATCGCCGTACAGCAAATAGACACTTGATACCTATATGTCCGTAAATTCAAATAGACCATTGATTCCTTTTTTGGCCATAAAATAAATAGACAATTGATACCTATATTACCCTACAACAAATAGACACTGGAGACCTATATCACAGTACAACAATTAGACACCGGAAGCTTATATCGCCGTACAACAAATAGACACTGGATTCCTTTATCGCCGTACAACAGATAGATATGTGATACCTATATCGCAGTACAACAATTAGACGCCGTTCAACAAATAGAAACGTGATAGCTATGTCGCTGTACAACAGATAGACACGTGATTCTTATATCGCCGTACAACCTATAGACACTTGACACCTTTATTGCCATACAACACAAATATACTTGATACCTATATCGCCGTACAACAAATACACACGTGAAACTGATATCGGCGTACAACAAATAGACACTTGATACCTGTATCGCCATACAAGAAATAGACACTTGATACCTATATGGCGTACAACAACTAGACACTGGATGCATATATCGCCGTACAACAAATAGACACTTGATTGCTATATCGCCGTACAACAAATAGACACTTGATACATGTATCGCCATACAACAAATAGACTTTGGATACCTATATCTCCGTAGTACAAATAGACACTTGATACCTATATCGCCGTACAACAAATACACACTGGATACACAAATCACCGTACAACAAATAGACACTTGATACATGTATCGCCATACAACAAATAGACTTTTGATATATCTCCGTAGTACAAATACACACTGGATACACAAATCACCGTACAAGAAACAGACACCTGATACATACATCGCCGTCCAACAAAAAGACCCTTGAAACATGTTTGGCCTTACATCAAATAGACACGTGAAACTTATATCGCCGCACAACAAATAGACACTGAATAAATATATCGCCGTATAACAAATAGACACTGGATACCTATATCGCCGTATAACAGATAGATACCTGATACCTATATCGCCTTACAACAAATAGACACTGGATACATTTATCGCTACACAACAAATGGAAACTTGATACCTATATCGCCGTACAACAGATGGACACTGGATACTTATATCGCCACACAACAAATAGACACCGGATACATAAATCGCCCTGCAACAAATAGACAATGGATACCTATATCGCCGTACAACATATAGACACTTGATACCTTTTTATCGCCAAACAACAAATATATACTTGATTCCTTCATCGCCGTACAACAAATATACACGTGAAACTGATATTGCAATACAACAAATAGACACTTGTTAACTATAACGCCATACAACAAATTTAAACTTGATTCCTATATCGCCGTTCAACAAAAAACCACTTGAAATGTATATCTCCCTACAGCAAATAGATACTGGATACCTGTATCGCCGTACAACAAATAAACACTGGATACCTATATCGCCGTACAACAAATAGACACGTGGAACTTATATCGCCGTACAACAAATAGACAATCGATACCTTTATCTCCGTAATGTCAAATAGACCCTTGATATCTTTTTGACCATGCAATAAATAGACACTTAATAACAATATTGCTGTACAACAAATATACACTGGATACCTATATCGCCGTACAACAAATAGACAAGTGGAACTGATATCGCCGTACAACAAATAGACACTTGATACCTATCACTGTATATGTCTGCAATTTCAAATAGACCATTGGTTCCTTTTTTGGCCATAAAATAAATAGACAATTGATACCTATATTACCCTACAACAAATAGACACTGGATTCCTATATCACAGTACAAAAATTAGACACCGGAAGCTTATATCACCGTACAACAAATAGACACTAGATTCTTTTATCGCCGTACAACAGATAGATATGTGATACCTATATCGCCGTACAACAATTAGACGCCGTTCAACAAATAGAAACGTGATAGCTATATCGCCGTACAACAGATAGACACGTGATTCTTATATCGCCGTACAACCTATAGACACTTGACACCTTTATTGCCATACAACACAAATATACTTGATACCTTTATCGCCGTACAACAAATACACAAGTGAAACTGATATCGCCGTACAACAAATAGACACTTGATACCTGTATCGCCATACAAGAAATAGACACTTGATACCTTTATCGCCATACAACATATAGACATTTGATACATATATCACCATACAACCAATATAAACTAGATTCCTATGTTGCCGTAGAACAATTAGACACTGGATACAATGTACCTATATCGCCGTACAACAGATAGATACTGGATACAAATATCGCCGTACAACAAATAAACACTGGATTCTTATATCACCGTACAACAGATAGATTCCTGATACCTATATCGCCGTTCAACAAATATAAACTTGATACCTATTTGGCCTTACATCAAATAGACACGTGAAACTTGTATCGCCATATAACAGATATATACCTGATACATATATCGCCGTACAACAAATAGACACTGGATACATATATCGCCACACAACAAATGGAATCTTGATACCTATATCGCCGTACAACAGATAGATACGTGAAACTTATATCTCCGCACAACAAATAGACACCGGATACATATATCGCCGTACAACAAATAGACACTTGTTACCTATATCGTCATACAACAAATTTAAACTTGATTCCTATATCGCCGTCCAACAAAAAAACACTTGAACTTTTTATCTCCATAGAGCAAATAGATACTGGATACCACACTGGATACACAAATCACCGTACAACAAATAGACACTTGATACCTATATTTCCGTAATGTCAAATAGACCTTTGATACCTGTTGGCCATATAATAAATAGACAATTGATACCTATATTACCCTACAACAAATAGACACTGGATACCTATATCACAGTACAACAATAAGACACCGGAAACTAATATCGCCGTACAACAAATAGATACTGGATATCTATATCGCCGTACAACAAATAAACACTGGCAGATGGACACTGGATACTTATATCGCCACACAACAAATAGACACCGGATACATATATCGCCGTACAACAAATAGACAAGTGGAACTGATATCGTCGTACAGCAAATAGGCACTTGGTACATAAATGTTCGTTATGTCAAATAGACCATTGATTCCTTTTTTGGCCATAACATAAATAGACAATTGACACCTATATTACCCTACAACAAATAGACACTGGATACCTTTATCACCGTACACAAAATTAACATGTGAAACTTATATCGCCTGACAACAAATAGACACTTGATTCCCCAATAGACATTTGATACCTTTATTGCCATACAACACAAATATACTTGATACCTATATCGCCGTACAACAAATACACACTGGATACACAAATCACCGTACAACAAATAGACACTTGATACCTGTATCGCCATACAAGAAATAGACACTTCCTACCTTTACCGCCATACAACATATAGACATTTGATACATATATCACCATACAATAAATATAAACTTGATTCCTATGTTGCCGTAGAACTATTAGACACTGGATACAATATACCTATATCGCCGTACAACAGATATATATCGGCGTACACCAAATAAACACTTGATTCCTATATCACCGTACAACAGAAAGATTCCTGATACCTATATCGCCGTTCAACAAATAGACACTGGTTACATTTATAGCCGAACAAAAAATATAAACTTGATACCTATCGTACAACAGATAGATTCCTGATACCTACATCGCCGTTCAACAAATAGACACTGGTTACATTTATAGCCGAACAAAAAATATAAACTTGATTCCTATTTGGCCTTACATCAAATAGATGATACCTATATCGCCGTACTACAGATAGACACGTGATTCTTTATTGCCGTACAACAAATCGACAAATGCATTTTATATTGCTGTACAACCAATAGACATTTGATACCTTTATTGCCATACAACACAAATATACTTGATACCTATATCGCCGTACAACAGATAGACACTGGATACTTATAACTATATCGCCGTACAACAAATAGACAAGTGGAACTGATATCGCCGTACAACAAATAGATACTGGATATCTATATCGCCGTACAACAAATAAACACTGGCAGATGGACACTGGATACTTATATCGCCACACAACAAATAGACACCGGATACATATATCGCCGTACAACAAATAGACACTTGATACCTATATCGCCGTACAACAGATAGACACTGGATACATATATCGGCGTACACCAAATAAACACTGGATTCCTATATCACCGTACAACAGATAGATTCCTGATACCTATATCGCCGTTCAACAAATAGACACTGGATACATTTATCGCCGAACAAAAAATATAAACTTGATACCTATTTGGCCTTACATCAAATAGACACGTGAAACTTGTATCGCCGTACAACAGATATATACCTGATACCTATATCGCCGTACAACAAATAGACACTGGATGCATATATCGCCGTACAACCGATAGACACGTGCAATGTATACCGCCATACAATACATAGACACATGATACCAATATCGCCATACAACAAATAGACAGTGGATACCCATAACGCAATACAACAAATAGACACTTGATTCCTATATCGCCGTACAACAAATAGACACTTGATACATGTATCGCCATACAACAAATAGACACTGGATACATATATCGCTACACAACAAATGGAAACTTGATACCTATATCGCCGTACAACAGATAGACACTGGATACTTATAACGCCACACAACAAATAGACACCGGATACATAAATCGCCGTAGAACAAATAGACAATGGATACCTATATCGCCGTACAACATATAGACACTTGATACCTTTATCGCCACACAACAAATACATACTTGATTCCTTCATCGCCGTACAACAAATATACACGTGAAACTGATATCGCAATACAACAAATAGACACTTGTTACCTATAACGCCATACAACAAATTTAAATTTGATTCCTATATCGCCGTTCAACAAAAAACCACTTGAAATTTATATCTCCCTACAGCAAATAGATAATGGATACCTATATCGCCGTACAACAAATAAACACTGGATACCTATATCGCCGTACAACAAATAGACACGTGGAACTTATATCGCCGTACAACAAATAGACACTTGATACCTTTATCTACGTAATGTCAAATAGACCCTTGATACCTTTTTGGCCATGCAATAAATAGACACTTAATACCAATATTGCTGTACAACAAATATACCCTGGATACCTATATCGCCGTACAACAAATAGACAAGTGGAACTGATATCGCCGTACAACAAATAGACACTTGATTCCTATATGTCCGTAATTTCAAATAGACCATTGATTCCTTTTTTGGCCATAAAATAAATAGACAATTGATACCTATATTACCCTACAACAAATAGACACTGGAGACCTATATCACAGTACAACAATTAGACACCGGAAGCTTATATCGCCGTACAACAAATAGACACTGGATACCTATATCGCCGAACAACAATTAGACGCCGTTCAACAAATAGAAACGTGATAGCTATATCGCTGTACAACAGATAGACACGTGATTCTTATATCGCCGTACAACCTATAGACACTTGACACCTTTATTTCCATACAACACAAATATACTTGATAGCTATATCGCCGTACAACAAATACACACGTGAAACTGGTATCGGCGTACAACAAATAGACACTGGACACATTTATCGCTGTACAACAAATATAAACTTGATACCTATTTGGCCTTACATCAAATAGTCACGTGAAACTTGTATCGCCATATAACAGATATATACCTGATACCTATATCGCCGTACAACAAATAGACACTGGATACATATATCGCCACACAACAAATGGAAACTTGATACCTATATCGCCGTACAACAGATAGATACGTGAAACTTATATCTCCGCACAACAAATAGACACCGGATACATATATCGCCGTACAACAAATAGACACTTGTTACCTATATCGTCATACAACAAATTTAAACTTGATTCCTATATCGCCGTTCAACAAAAAGACACTTGAACTTTTTATCTCCATAGAGCAAATAGAAACTGGATACCTGTATCGCCGTACAACAAATAAACACTGGATACCTTTATCTCCGTAAAGTTAAATAGACCATTGATATCTTTTTGGCCATACCATAAATAGACACTTAAGACCAATATTGCTGTACAACAAATAAACATTGGATACCTATATCGCCGTACAACAAATAGACACGTGGAACTGATATCGTCGTACACCAAATAGACACTTGGTACCTAAATGTCCGTTATGTCAAATAGACCATTGATTCCTTTTTTGGCCATAACATAAATAGACAATTGATACCTATATTACCCTACAACCAATAGACACTGGATACCTATATCACAGTACAACAAGAAGACACCGGAAACTTATATCGCCGTACAGCAAATAGATACTGGATATCTATATCGCCGTACAACAAATAAACACTGGATTCCTTTATCGCCGTACAACAGATAGATTCCTGATACCTATATCGCCGTACAACAAATAGACACTGGATCCATTGATCGCCGTACAACAAATAGAAACGTGATACCTATATCGCCGTACAACAGATAGACACGTGATTCTTATATCGCCGTACAACAAATCGACAAATGCATTTTATATTGCTGTACAACCTATAGACATTTGATACCTTTATTGCCATACAACACAAATATACTCGATACCTATATCGCCTTACAACAAATACACACGTGAAACTGATATCGCCGTACAACAAATAGACACATGATACCTGTATCGCCATACAAGAAGTAGACACTTGATACCTTTATCGCCATACAACATATAGACATTTGATACATATATCACCATACAACAAATATAAACTTGATTCCTATGTTGCCGTAGAACAATTAGACACTGGATACAATGCACCTATATCGCCGTAGAACAGATAGACACTGGATACCTATATCGCCGTACAACAAATGTAAACTTGATACCTTTATCGCCACACAACAAATATATACTTGATACCTTTATCGCCGTACAACAAATAGACACGTGGAACTGATATCGCAATACAGCAAATAGACACTTGTTACCTATATCGCCATACAACAAACTTAAACTTGATTCGCCGTTCAACAAAAAGACACGTGAAATTTATATCTCCGTACAGCAAATAGATACTGGATACCTATATCGCCGTACAACAAATAAACACTGGATACCTTTATCGCCATACAACAAATATAAACTAGATTCCTATGTTGCCGTAGAACAATTAGACACTGGATACAATGTACCTATATCGCCGTCCAACAAATAGGCACTGTATACCTATATCGCAGTACAACAAATAGACCCTTGGAACCGATATCTCCATACAACCACTAGACACTGGATATATATATATATCCGTACAACAATAAACACTGGATACCTATATCACCGTACAACAAATAGACACGTGGAACTTATATCGTCGTACAACAAATAAACACTTGATACCTCTATCTCTGTAATGTTAAATAGACCATTGCTATCTTTTTCGCCATACAACAAATAGACATTTGTTACCTATATCGCCATACAACAAATAGACACTCGATACATATATCTCCGTAATGTTAAATAGACCATTGATTCCTTTTTTGCCATACAATAAATAGACAATTGATACCTTTTTGGTCATACAATAAGCAGACAATTGATACCTATATTGCTGTACAACAAATAGACACTTGATACCTATATCTCAATACAACAAATAGACACTGGATACCTATATCGCCATACAACAAATAGACACTTGATACCTATATCGTCATACAACAAATATAAAATTGATTCCTATATTGCCGTACAACAAACATAAACTTGATTCCTATGTTGCCGTAGAACAATTAGACACTGGATACATGTACCTATATCGCCATACAACAAATAGGCACTTGTTACCTATATCGCCGTACAACAAATACACCCTTGATACCGATATATCCGTACAACAAATAGACACTGGATTCCTATATCACCGTACAACAGATAAATTCCTGATATCTATATTGCCCTACAACAAATAGACACTGGATTCCTATATCGCCGTACAACAGATAGATTCCTTATACCTATATCGCCATACAACTAATAGACACTGGATACATATATTGTTGTACAATATATAGATTCCTGAAACTTATATCGCCATACAACAAATAGACACGTGATACATATATTGTTGTACAATATATAGATTCCTGATACCTATATAGCCGTACAACGAATAGACACTGGATACATATATTGGTGTACAATATATAGATTCCTGATACCTATATCGCCGTACAACAAATAGACACTGGATACATATATTGTTGTACAACATATGTATACTTGATTCCTAAATCGCTATTCAACAAACAGACACTTGATACCTATAACGCAATACAACAAACAGACACTTGATACCTATAACGTAATACAACAAATAGACACTAGATACCTATATCTCCGTTCAACAAATATACACTGTAAACCTATATCGCCGTACAACAAATAAACACTGGATACCTATATAGCCGTACAACAAATAGACACGTGGAACTTATATCACTGTACAACAAATAGACACTTGATACCTATATTTCCGTAATGTCAAATAGACCTTTGATACCTGTTGGCCATATAATAAATAGACAATTGATACCTATATTGCTATACAACAAATAAACACCTGATACCTATATTGCCGTACAACAAATAGACACTTGATATCTATATCGCCGTTCAACAAATATACACTGGAAACCTATATCGCCGTACAACAAATAAACACTGGATACCTATATAGCCGTACAACAAATAGACACGTGGAACTTATATCACTGTACAACAAATAGACACTGGATACCTATATTTCCGTAATGTCAAATAGACCTTTGATACCTGTTTGGCCATATAATAAATAGACAATTGATACCTATATTGCTATACAACAAATAAACACCTGATACCTATATTGCCGTACAACAAATAGACACTAGATACCTATACCGCCGTACAACAAATATACACTAGTTATCTATATATCCGTACAACAAATAGACACTAGATATCTATATCTCCGTTCAACAAATAGACACTTGATACCTATATCGCCGTACAACAAATATACACTAGATTCCTTTATCACCATACAACTACAGAAACTGGATACATATATCGCCGTACAACAAATAGACACTGGATACCTTTATCACCGTACACAAAATTAACATGTGAAACTTATATCGCCTGACAACAAATAGACACTTGATTCCTATATCACCATACAATAAATATACACTGGATACCTATATCACCGTACAACAAATACACACTTGATACCTATATCTCCATACAAAAAATATGCACTGGATACATATATCGCTGTACAACAAAAATGCACTTTGTACCTATGTCGTTGTCCAACAAAAAATACACTGGATACCTATATAACCGTACAACACATAGACACTGGATATCGATATCACCGTACAGCACATAGACACTCGATACCTATATCCCCGTACAACAAATAGACCACTGGATATCGATATCACCGTACAGCACCTAGACACTCGATACATGTACCTATATCCCCGTACAACAAATAGACACTGGATACCTTTATCACCGTACACAAAATTAACATGTGAAACTTATATCGCCTGACAACAAATAGACACTTGATTCCTATATCACCATACAATAAATATACACTGGATACCTATATCACCGTACAACAAATACACACTTGATATCTATATCACCGTACAACAAATACACACTTGATACCTATATCTCCATACAAAAAATATGCACTGGATACATATATCGCTGTACAACAAAAATGCACTTTGTACCTATGTCGTTGTCCAACAAAAAATACACTGGATACCTATATAACCGTACAACACATAGACACTGGATATCGATATCACCGTACAGCACATAGACACTCGATACCTATATCCCCGTACAACAAATAGACCACTGGATATCGATATCACCGTACAGCACCTAGACACTCGATACATGTACCTATATCCCCGTACAACAAATAGACACTGGATACCTTTATCACCGTACACAAAATTAACATGTGAAACTTATATCGCCTGACAACAAATAGACACTTGATTCCTATATCACCATACAATAAATATACACTGGATACCTATATCACCGTACAACAAATACACACTTGATATCTATATCACCGTACAACAAATACACACTTGATACCTATATCTCCATACAAAAAATATGCACTGGATACATATATCGCTGTACAACAAAAATGCACTTTGTACCTATGTCGTTGTCCAACAAAAAATACACTGGATACCTATATAACCATACAACACATAGACACTGGATATCGATATCACCGTACAGCACATAGACACTCGATACCTATATCCCCGTACGACAAATAGACCACTGGATATCGATATCACCGTACAGCACATAGACACTCGATACATGTACCTATATCCCCGTACAACAAATAGACCACTGATAACTATAGCGCCTCTCCTGTCTTCCTATTACTCCTTCTTTCTCTCTTAAACAAAATACCACCTTTCTAAATATCAGTTGTATTACTAAGGGACAAAGGAATAGACTATCAATTGGTTGGATGCTGTCTGACCACTTTATGCTTATTCTATCTTTTATCTTTCAAATATATCTTGCCTTGATGATCTTATTCTACTTGCCTTTATTCTTTCCCTTTCTATGTCTTGCCCTTCTTCTATTTTCTATCTCAGCTGCCAGACTAGTTGTTCCAGTCAGTAGACTTTGCACATGTCCGGTTTAATGGAAGGTATTAGAATATTATCGGCAAATTGTCAGGGATTGGGAGATAAAACCAAGAGAAAGGATGTTTTTTTCATATTTAAGGTGTAAAGACTTTAATATTTATTTTATACAAGATACTAATTTTCCTCCAGAAATTGAAGAAATAATTAGGACAGAGTGGGGATATGATTGTTACTTTTAACTCTCTGAGGTCAAATTATAGGGGGGTTGCAATATTATTTAATAATAATTTTGAGGTAAAGGTTTTAAAGGTTAAAAAGGATTTGACTGGGAATTTCATAGCAATAAATTTAGAAATAGAAGGGAAACAAATTACACTTATAAATATCTATGGGCCAAATTCAGATGCTCCATCTTTTGATGACAACATAGTAGAATCAATAGATACTTTTAAAAATGAATGTTTTATAATATGTGGAGATTTTAACTTAGTATTAAACCCTGAAATTGATTATGATAAAAGCTATAAAAATATATAACCCAAAAGCTAGAGAAAATATCTTACAAATAATTGAAGAGTTAGGAATGGCTGATGTTTATAGGGAACAGAATCCTGATAATAAAAGATATACATGGAGAAGAAGTAATCCAATTAAGCAATCCCGGTTAGATTTTTTTCTCATTTCTGAAAACTTATTACCTAGTGTAAATAAAACAAATATTGAGCCAGGATACAGATCTGACCATTATATACCATTCATTATATTAAATTTTAACGAATTTAAGAAAGGGAAATGACTATGGAAGTTTAACAATTCTTTATTGCATGATTTAGACTATCTTGAAATTATAAACAAAACTATTTTAGACGTTAAAATCCAATAGGCTCTTCCAGTTTATAATCCACACAACATGTCCAATATTCTGGACTCCGAGATCCAATTCCTTATAGATGATCAGCTGTTTTTAGAAACGTTATTAATAGAAATTAGAGGGAAAACTATTTCATATGCTTCACATAGGAAAAAACAACAGAACTATTTAGAAAACAATTTAAAAGATATTATAAAACATTTAGAATCGGTTGAAAATATTGATTTTGATAAATTAAAGGAGAAAAAAACAAGAATTAGAAAATATAAGATTACATAAACTAAGAGGTAGCATTATTAGATCTAAAGCTAAATGGGTTGAAGAGGGAGAAAATCCAACTAACTGTTTTTTTTAATCTCGAAAACAGAAATTACACTTCAAAAATAATTCCAAAAATAGAAAAAGAAAATGGGGATATAATAACTAATCAAAATGAGATACTTAGAGAAGTTTAATTATTTTATGAGTCTTTATATACCAATGATGATAATATAGATGATGTTAATTTAAACAACTTTTTACATGACTTTCATGTTCCTAGACTGAAGAATATAGAATCTAATAGTTTAGAGGGCATTATAACTCTTAAAGAAGCATCACAAACATTAAATAAAATGAAAAATGGGAAAAGCCCTGGTTCTGATGGTTTTACGGTTGAATTTTTAAAATGTTTCTGGAAACAGCTGAATAACTTTATAGTGAGATCAATCAATTTTGGTTACATAAATGGGCAATTGTCAGTTACACAAAGACAGGGAATAATAACATGTATACCTAAAGGGGATAAATCAAGACAGTTTCTAAAAAAAATGGCGACCAATTTCTCTTCTGAATATTTTATATAAAATTGCATCGGGGTCAAAAGCAGGGAGAATAAAAACAGTGTTAAATAGTAAAATAAACACAGATCAAACAGGGTTTATTTCGGGTCGTTATGTTGGGGAGAATACTAGGTTAATTTTTGATGTCATGCAATATACAGATGAAAAAAATATATACCAGGAATGTTGTTAATTATGGATTTTGAAAAGGCCTTCGACTAAGTGTCCTGGAAATTTATTGAAAAAGTTCTTGATTATTTTAAATTTGGCAATGGCATAAAAAAATGGGTAAAAGTCTTTCATACAAATGCAAAATCTGCAATAAATCAAGGGGGAAATTTATCATTTTTTTCGATATCAAAAGAGGTTGCAGGCAAGGGGATACAATAGCTCCATATAGATTCATATTATGCGCTGAAATTTTAGCTGTAAGACTGAGAAATAATAAACATATAAAGGGTATTAATATTGACAATTGCCCACTTTTACTTTCCCAATATGCTGATGACACTACATTGATTTCAGATGGCACAGAAATTTCATTAAAAGAGGCAATTAAGGAATTGAAAAGTTTTGCAAATAGTTCTGGACTTAAAATAAACATAGACAAAACACATGCTATTTGGATAGGTAGTAAACAATACAGTGATGGAATTCTTTATCCTGAATTGAATTTGCAGTGGGGGGATAGGGAATTTATAATTTTAGGTATTGAGTTTGATGAAGACTTACATAAGATAATAAAATTGAATTACGATAAGAAATTTGTAAAACTTTGATTAAAACCTGAAAAAGAAGATTGTTGACTCCTATTGGTTGGATACATATCATAAAATCATTATTAATTTCACAGTTCAATCACCTTTTTATCGCTTTACCTAATCCAGATGATTGTTTTCTTAAAAAAAAAAAAAAAAGAGCTTTTTAATTTTCTGTAGAATAGTAAAAAAGATAAAGCTAAGAGAGATGTCATTGTTAAAGATTATATAAAAGGGGGTCTTAAAATGTTACATGTACAGTCGTTTATTGACTCGTTAAAATTAACAGGGGTTAGGAGGTTATATATGAATTCTGGTAAATGACAAGTGATTTTAAGATTATATTGTGATAAAAATATTCTGGCAAATTGTGGAACTAATTATATTTCAAAATGTCAAAATAAAACTAAAAATCTATTCTGGTTTGATGTATTTAAGGCATGGAGAAAAATTAATGAAAAATATAAGTCCCCTAGCAGTAAGTTCAAAATGCCCATCAAAAATATTTATAGGGAATGGTACAATAAAGGAATAATTGTAATTGACGATCTAATCAGAGACAGAAATATCTATGCTTTTTACACATTTCAAGAATTCAAACAGATTTATGATATTAATACAAACTTTTTACGATACCAGGGTCTAATTACAGCCATTATAGAGTACATAATACAAGAAGATAGGTCAAATGTAGAAGTTAACTATCCATTTATACCAATTAATATAGAAGTGTTTTTGAAAAATAAAAGGTATAAAAATATAAGAGATTTTTATAGCTTGTTTTGTAAAAATGATACTATTTCAACAGGAAATATTTCAATTTGATGATGAAGTTTGGAAAAAAATATATAAAATGCCATTTAAAATTACGAAAAATACCAAATTACAGTGATTCGAGTACAGAATTAATCAGCATATTTTGACAACTAATGCATATTTGTTTAAGGCAGGAATAGTAGATAGCCCTAATTGTGAACTGTGTAAACTAGAAATAGAGACAATAGAACATGCATTATGGGAATGTGACAAAGTACAAAATCTTTTACAAAATTTTGAGTTCTTATTAGATGCATTGATTATTCCATTTGATTATAATAAACAAACATTTCTTTTTGGTTTTTATAACTATAATGGACTTAATAAAAGTGACAATAGTATCATTTTAATAATAAAACAGTATATATAAAAGGCAAGATGTCTTAAAGTGCCTTTATCTATACAAGGAATTAAAAATTCAATTAAAGAACATTACAGTATTCAAAAATATATTGCAAATAGTAAAGACGAAATATATCTCATTAACTTCCAGAATGAGTGGAGAAAATGGAAAAGGCTTATTGATATTTCCTAGACCTACATTTTGCCGATTACATGTTTATATGTTTGATCTTATTTAAATTTATTTGAAAAAAAGAGACAAAATTGAAACATACAATGTATTATCTTAATTACTTAGCAACTGACACCTATATTATTACCAGACTTCTACCCTTTATATTGGTTTGTTTAATACTGGTACTTCTCCTCTTGTCTGTCTATCTTTCCGTCTGTCTGTCTGTCGTTCTGTCTTTCTTTCTGTCCATTTACTTGTCTTTATTGTCACTATGCTTTGTTTTCTTGTTTCTCCTATCTGATTTTCCTTCCTTTCTTATATAACATTACAAAAAAATAAAAAATAAAACACTTACAAAAAGAGCAATATTAACTAGTATGAAAGTATGTGTGAAAAGTGGAATTAATTATGTATAATGAAATGTATATGTTGTTGTTTTGTGAAAAATACTTTAAAAATAAACAAATGTAAAAAAAAAATCAACAATATCGCCGTATAACAAAAAGAAAATTGATACCTATATCTCCGTTGTGTCAAATAAACCCTGGATACGTATATCGATGTAAAACAAATAAACACTTGATACCTATATCTTCGTACAACAAATAGACATTTGATACTTATATCTTCGTAATACAAATAGTCACTGGATACCCTTCTCTCCGTACAACAAATATACACTGGATACCTATACCACCGTACAACAAATACACACTTGATACCTATATCAGCGAACAACAAATACACACTTCATACCTATATCACCATACAACAAATAAACACAGGATACATACGTATATCGTCGTACAACAAATAGATACTTTAAACATATATCTCAGTACAACAAACAGTCATTTGATACCTTAATCACCGTACAACAAGCATCCACTTGATACCTATATCGCCATACAGCAAATAGAAACTTGATTCCTATATTGCCGTAGAACAAATAGACACAGGATACATACCTATATCACTGTACAACAAATAGACACTTGATACATACTTATATCGTCGTACAACAATTAGACACTTGAAACCTATATCTCAGTACAACAAATATACATTTGATACCTTTATCACCGTACAACAAATAGAAACTTGATTCCTATATTGCCGTAGAACAAATACACACTTCATACCTATATCACCGTACAACAAATACACATTTTATACCTATATCACCGTACAACAAATACACACTTCATACCTATATCACCTTACAACAAATATACACGAGATATTTATATCGCCATTCAATAAACATACAATAGATGCCTATTTCGCGGTTCAACAAATCGACACTGGATACCTATATCACTGTACAACAAATAAACACCGGATAAATATATCTCGATACAACAAATACACACTGGATTCCTGTATCACCCTACAACAAAAAGGCAGTGGATACCTATATCACCGTACAACAAAAAGGCAATGGTAACCTATATCACCGTACAACAAATACACACTGGATACCAATTTCGCTGTACAACAAATAGACACTGGATACCTATATCACTCTACAACAAAAAGACACTGGATACCTCTATTCCCGTAAAACAAATAGACAATTTTTTTCTTCCTCATTTCCTTCTTCTTCTGACGACTTACTTAGGGTTTGACATAAGTCAACATATACTAAATAACTACAAACATCAAGTTTGGCATATGTTATAATTGCCTCCGTTCATCAAAATCTAGAAATATATAACTCCAAACAACGAAATGCCGTAAATGGCTCACCTACGGATGGCCGTTGAATTTATAATTGATCGTCCATATTACTTAATAATATTTTTTGATGAAATTGCGGCCCATAAAACAATTATACCTATATCGCCGTATAACAAAAAGAAAATTGATACCTAAATCTCCGTAGTGTCAAATCAACAATGGATACGTATATCGCGATACAACAAATACACACTGGATTCCTATATCACCATACAACAAAAAGGCAGTGGATACCTATATCACCGTACAACAAATACACACTGGATACCAATTTCGCTGTACAACAAATAGACACTGGATACCTATATCACTCTACAACAAATAGAAACTGGATACCTATATCACCGTACTTTAAGGAGGCCCCACCTTTCGCAATTAGCCAGTAGAATTCAATGAAAGTTTTACATAATGGTTATGTCACTATGTAGAGATGATTTTATGAAAATCTAAGCATTCCGTTAAACTGGGGATTTTTTTTGTAAAAAATACCGAAAAATTTGTCAAATTCAACACCTTCACATTTTTTGAGCGTGTGGCATTGTTCAAAACTATAACAACAATAAAATAATAATAATAATAATAAACCCTACACATATTATATTTATCTTAAAATATCTACAACAGAAATTGTATGGATAAGAGTTACTAAATACAAGCTTAAAGCAAACAGGACACATAGTTTCATACAAAAAGAGTGGAAAATTGAACCAAATACACACAAAGTCTTTATAATTAATTAATAATTATTTTTTTACAATTTTTTTGATCTTGGTGAGAGTTGCCTACCCTGAAAAAAATCGGAACCTTTTGCAGAGGGATAGAATTTTTACAATGACACTTATTTTCTTTACCATACCAAAAACGACGGGAAATGAATTAAATTACTTTATTTAATTGTCAATTTACGATTCTTTTATGGAACAAAATTACTCTCAATCATGTACACTTTGGACATCATTTCATAGCCCGCTTACGCATGGTATATTAACATGTCAGTTACATATGTAACCATAGGCTATCGCATGGTATGCCGTTATTACGTGCACACACATGCACTTGCATTTTATAGGAATCTTGATATTTTACAAACCACTATTTTCACAGAGTTATTGTTATTGTATTTGTGAACCGATTTCTCTGACAGAGCGTAACTCATTCGACAACAAAAGTCGTAGCGACCAAGAGCTTGTGAACTACTGGCAGCACGTGATACATACAGGTGAGGTCGGTAAACTAAACACATCAGTCTAAACTCCATGCGCCTCATATACGACCTTCTTGAAGTCGTCTGATCGTATGTCAGTGTTTTTAGTGTTTTCCCGTGAGTTAATTAATGTCTTTGTATCATAAGCTTTATTTTTGAAGTACGTGTGGTTACACATTTCCAAGTTTAAGTCTCGGTATCGGGTGTTGACATATCATCGTCACGCACGTGTACTATTGTTTACCCGGTGGTACCATAATTTACACTACGGTAATGGAATGCCCGATACGCAATACGGAAAAGACGACACGACAAAACGACAAGAAAAACATGTGTATTACGAAGGGTGGGAAGTCCTTAATAGACACTGTATACCTATATCCCCGTACAACAAATAGACCACTGATAACTATTTCGCCGTATTACAAAAAGAACATTGATACCTATATCTCCGTAGTGTCAAATAAACCCGGGATACGTATATCGCGGCACAACAAATAGACCTTTGATCCCTATTTGGACGTACAACAAATAGACCCATGCTACCTATATCACCGTACAACAAATAGTCACTTGATACATATTTGGCCGTACAACAAATAGGCACTGGATTCATATATCACCGTATAACAAATAGGCACTGGATACCTATATCACCGTACAACAAATACACACTTGATATATATATCACCGTACAACAAATACACACTTGATACCTATATCAGCGAACAACAAATATACACTGGATACCTATACCCCCGTATATTTAATAGACACCGGGTACCTATATCAGCGTACAACAAAAAGACAATGGACACAAATATCGCTGTACATCAAATAGACACTGGCAACATATATCGCCGTACAACAAATAGTCACTTGATACCAATTTCGCCGTATTACAAAAAGAACATTGATACCTATATCTCCGTAGTGTCAAATAAACCCGGGATACGTATATCGCGGCACAACAAATAGACCTTTGATCCCTATTTGGACGTACAATAAATAGACCCATGCTACCTATATCACCGTACAACAAATAGTCACTTGATACATATTTGGCCGTACAACAAATAGGCACTGGCTTCATATATCACCGTATAACAAATAGGCACTTGATATATATATCACCGTACAACAATACACACTTGACACCTATATCACCGTACAACAAATACACGCGGGACACTTATATCGCCATACAACAAATATACAATTGATGCCTATTTCGCCGTTCAACAAATAGACACTGATCAACTATATCACCGTACAACACATAGACACTGGATACCTATATCCCCGTACAACAAATAGAGAAATGATACCTATATCACCGAACAACAAATATAAACTTGATACCTGTATTGCCGTACAACAAATATACACTGGATACATACACCTCTGTTCATTAAAAAGACACCGGGTACCTATATCAGCGTAAAACAAATAGACAATGGATACAATATTGCTGTACAACAAATAGACACTGGATACATTTATCACCGTACAACATTTAAAAAATTGATACCTATATATATCGCCGTACAACAAATAGACACTTGATACCTATATCACCGTACAACAAATGGACACTTGATACCTATATCGCCGTACAACAAATAGACACTGGATACCTATATTGCCGTACATCAAGTAGACACTGGGTACCTATCTCTCCCATCCTTCACTGGTGTGTTTCCTGTTTAAGCCGAAAGAGATCAGTGTGTCACCCCCTAGGAGGAGATAGCCTCGTCCCGATTAGCACGTGTTCAATTGTGGCGTCATACAAATGCGTCACCGGTAATTGTGGCATCATCAACAGTGAATGACGATATGCATACCCCACATGTGCTTTTGTTTACAAATGTGGCTGACTACTGTCGATGGAGTTTTGACTGAAATTATAGGATTGGAGAACAATAATCATACCCTACCGTAAGGGTGTAACAGAGAAATCTCCAACCCTCGTGGTCAATTCTTTGGTTTTCGTACGCTCGGTCACACCCTCAAGGTATTGGAAGATTTTCTCAATCCCCGTACAACAAATAGACAATTGTTACCTTTATCGCCGTACAACAAACAAAATATTAATACCTATTTCGCCGTATAACAAAAAGACACTGGATACCTATAAAACCGTACAAAAAATAGACACTCGATACCTATATAACCGTACAACAAATAGACACTGGATACCTATACAAAATGAAATATGGTTAGCAATATGATTAAGTATGCGAGGGAGCAATTGTATGAAACTATTGATGTTTTCAGAGAAAAAAGTGATAATAGTCCAAGAACTTTTTGGAAGATTCTGAGAATGTTAATTAAAGAAAAGCTACTCATCAACTAATAGTGGTTGATCATAAACACACTGCGATTATATTTTTTGATTTTACGAGGGCTTTCAATCGGGTTTGGCACAGGGGTCTTATTTTGAAACTTGAAAAATACGTAATCACAGGAAATGTTTTGAAATGGTTTGAACACTACCTCTCTGAAAGAAAGCAATCAGTTCTTATGAAAAATTGTAATCTTCTGAAAGAGGTCTCAAATCTGTAGTCCCACATGGTTCAGTCACTTTTATTTCTCATATATATTAATGATATTTCAGTTACTTTACTATCAGAGTTGCTCGAATATTCGCTGACGATACTGCATTATCACATGACGGAAACTCGATTCCGATAGTCAATTCTCAAAAGCATTTAGGAGTAAATATTAGTGGGAATGTTAAATGGAGTATTCATATTGATAGCATTATAAACAAAACTAAGAATTATTTATCAACTCTTAGACAATTTAAATATACTTTAAGTAGGAAGAATGTAGAGAAAGTATACTTGGTGTATGTTCAGCCTCTTTTAGAATATGCTTGTGAGGTTTGGGATAATTGTAACGAAAGAGACACAGAAGCTATTAAAAGCATCCAATATGAAGCCGCCAGAATTATTACAGGTTTGCCAATTTTTACAAATAAATCATTTCGAAAATATCAAGAATTAAACTGGCAATCCTTAAAAAAATGTAGATTGTTCAGAAAACTCAGTCTTTTTTATAAGATTCAGTCAGGATATTCACCAAACTCTCTTGTGTCTCTTCTTCCTCCGAAACTGTCTGACCTGTCTGCTTATAATCTTAGAAATAGAGATGAATATTAAATTCCTCACTATCTTCTTAGTCTAACTATGTCTTCTTTTATACCTAATACAAGTAGTTTATGGAATAACTTGTCTCTGGAGAAAATTAATAGTACCAAATTGAAACAGTTTAAAAGTTCAATCAAACCATATAAAGTACCCCTATGTGAAAAAGTATATAAAGAGTGTGGAGAAAGGAACATGAGCATTTTACATTGTCGTATACGTAAACATGTTAGTAATCTTAATTATGATTTATTCCGTGTCAATCTCATTGACAGTCCATTCTGTAGAAGTGGACATTATATAAAAAAAAGTCCAATGTATAATGTACAAAGAAATACAATGTTTCAAATTTAATATGGTATACCACTATTACATTAGAAAGCTTTTTATTTGGTAATACTTCGTTCGATATAAAATCAAACGAAGTTATCTGTAAGCATGTTCAAAAACTTATTGTTTATAATAAACGGTTTGCGTAAACACATGTCAATATATAGTGTCATCTATACCTAGCTGTTGTAATACTCAATGCAACAGTATCTTTTTTTCTTATCTCTGACTCTTTTTCTACTGTCCTATTGTATCGCTTTTCTTATATTGTGTGCAATATATTATGTACTAATTATTATTAGTCCATTGCTAAGTTTTGCCTATGTGTGCTTGCATTATAGAGAGAACATTGATAAGTTGTGATAACATGTGTCCAATCTTTTTGTGTAGTATCTATTCAATAAAATGTATGTAAACTCAAACTGTTACCGTTAATTAAAACAATAGATACCCATCTGTAGCTGTTAATATGAACAATAGAAACCCGTCTGTAGCTGTTAATTTAAACAACAGACCCCCGCTTATAGTTGTTAATTTATAACAATAAATTGTCGTCCGAAAATGTGTATTTAAACAATAAATTGTCGACTGTAACTGTTCATTTGAACAAAAGATACATAATATAAATGTTTATTTAAATTATTGATACTCGTCTGTTGTTGTTTATTGAAACAATAAATACCTTCTATAAGTGGTTATTTAAACAATAGACACCCATCTGTTACTGTTTATTTAAACAATAGTTACCCGCCTGTAACTGTTTATTAAAACAATGAATTGTTGTCTGTTATTGTTTACTTAAAATATATTTAACATTTATAAGTGTTTATTTAAACAATATATACCTGTCTGTTACTGTTTATTTAAACAATAGATGCCGTCTGTTACTATTCATTTAAACAAGAGACACCCGTCTGCAAATGTTCATTTAAACAATAGATACCCGTCTATTATTGTGTAATTAAACACTAAATTGCCATTTGTTGCTTTATTGATACTATAAATACCGTCTGTAACTGTTTATTTAAACAATAGATAACCATCTGTTACCGTTAATTTAACAATTAATTTCCTTGTAAAGCTGTTAATCTAAACAATAGATATCCGTCTGTGACTATTAATTTAGACAATATATACCTGTCTGTTACTGTTAATGTAAACAATATATACCTTTTATAAGTGTTTATTTAACCAATAGGCACCAGTCTGTTATTGTTAATTTAAACAAAAGATAACCGTCTGTAACTGTTTATTTAAACAATAGATACCCGTCTGCATTTGGTTATTTTTATAATAAATACCCGTCTGTTTCTGTTAATTTAAACATTAGAGACCCTCCAGTAGCTGGTTATTTAAACAAAAGATACCCGTCTGTTACTGTTTATTTAAACAATAAATTGCTATCTGTTGCTGTTTATTTAAACTATAAATACACGTTTGTAACTGTTTATTTAAACAATAGATACCCGTATGTTACTTTTAATTTAGCAATACTTTCTAGTGTGTAGCTGTTAATCTAAACAATAGATACCCGTTTGTTGCTGTTCGTTTAAACAATAGATACCCGTCTGTTACTGTTTATATAAACAATACATTGCTATTTGTAGCTGTTTATTTAAACAATAGATACCCGTCTGTTACTGATAATTTCAGCAATATATACCCGTCTGTAAATGTTTATTTAAACTGTTAGCTGTTAACTTAAACAATAGATACCCGCCTGTAGCTGATCATTTTAACGAAAGTTACCCGTCTGTTAATGTTAATTTAAACAAGAGATAACCGCCTGTAACTGTTAATTTAAACAAGAGATTACCGCATGTAACTGCTCATTTAAACAACAGATTCCTGTCTGTAGCCGTTAATTAAAACAATAGATACCCGTTTGTTACTGTAATTTTAACAATAAATTTCCGTGTGTAGCTGCTAATTCAAACAATAGATACCCGCCTGTAGCTATTAATTTAAACATTAGATACCAGTTTGGAACTGTTCATGTTAACACTAGATACCCGTCAGTAACTGTTTATTTAAAAAATAGATACCCGTCTGTAACCGTTAATTTAACAATAGATACCCGTCTGTAACTGCTTATTTAAACAATAGATACCCGTCTGTTACTGTTTATTGAAACAATAAATTGCCGTTTGTTACTGTTTATTTAAACTAAACATACCCGTCTGTAACTGTTTATTTCAACAATAGATACCCATCTGTTACTGTTAATTTCAACCATAGTATAGAGAGAAAATGCAGCTACAAATATATTCTATATTTCTTACATACATACAGCAGAATTTGCACGCACCAAAATAAACCAAACACATCGATATATGTAAGCTTATAAATAGGATGGTGTAAGGTCATGGCAGATTTCCATCTTGCTTTTTTCTAAACTGATTCACGCGGCCTCTTCTGGATGTCGGCGGTATGTGTGAAGCGTCGTGGGCGTGTAGAAAGGATAGGTTTGTGGCTATATTTTAGGTATATACAGGATATTCCAGCAGTGATTTTTTTACCTTTATTTCTAAGAGTTTTGTTATAATCTATACTTCATAAATAACATAGTAAAGAAGGACAGTTATTCGTTATTCGGAATAATACTGTTTATCTAATCTAAATGTAGCAGATTTGTTTGTTTGTTGTCAGGTGAAAATGGCGAATAACGGCAGATTTGAGGATGTTTCTGAGCAAGATTTGGAATTGCTTATGGAAAATAGTGACTCTCTTAGTACAAAGAAAATCATTAAGGCAGCTGTGAATATTTTGGATAAATATTGTGCAGAGAAAGGTGTTATGATCGACGAAACCTGCAGTAATGAAGAACTGAACGAGTTTTTGTGTAGATTTTACGTAGAATTTAATCTTCTATCCTTTCATACAGTCATTTATCCTAACTCGCACAATTCAGGTAGTTTTTTAAATAGAGAGTCAGGTAATAAATAATTTGTTTCATTGGTCCTGGGGGAACAGTCAAATCCTTGAACCTCGTTAGCAGGGAAGACCTAGGGAACTGTTGCCCTCGGCCTTCGGGCTTGGGCAACAGTTCCCTAGGTCTTCCCTGCTTCCTCGGGTCAAAGATTTGACTGTTCTCCCAGTACCAATGAAACAATTGTATACTGTTAATTTTATTTATAGAGGTAACTGTTACTGTTAATTTAATCTAGAGACTACTGTTACTGTTCATGTAATCTTTTGTTAACTGTTATTTTTCAATTACTCAATATGTAACGGCTACTACTGTTCATCTACAGAAGAGAAGACATGCATTTTGTTTTTTATGAAAATAAGATATAGCCGTCTGTTATACTTCGATCAACCAATAAATAGAGGTGTTTTACTGGCCATTTAAGGAAATTAAGAAAAACACTTAACACGCCTGCTACTGTGTTAGTTAACATGAAATACCGTCTATTATTGTTCATTTAAACACACTTCAAATATTCGATAGCAGGCCGTTACTGTAATCGCATGTAATTATTCATTTCAACAGTATATTTCAGAGTGTATTATTTGTTACTGGTTTTTGAAAGAAGAGATAATCGTATGGTAGCGAACACTTACATATGAGATAAAATCTTGATACTAATCAATGAAACAAAATATTGTCTTCTGTTACTGATTGTTTTGACAGGAGAATACCACCTGTTACTGCGTTTTTACAAAGTTTTCTATTACTGATTAAGTAAATGTTTGCTACAAAGAGATAATAGTTTGATACTGTTCTTTTAACACGTCTGCTAAAATTATTTTCAATAAGATTACTATAATCTATCAGCCAAGTGTGATTCTCTTCTCCTACCTTTAGGGTGTGACAGAGAAATGTCCATCCCAAGGGTTGATGTGGTGTTTTTTTTTGTCTAACCCGAGGTTCTGCCGAAGGTTTGACAACCAAAGCAGTCACCCTGAGGGTTGAAAGTTTCTGTTATACCCTTAAGGTAGAAGATAAATATTTTTCTCCCGTCCCGTTTTTTTCAGTCACAACTACACCGACAGTAGTCTGCCATGTTTGTAAACAAAAACACATGATGGGTATGAATATAGTCATTCACCTTTGATGACGTCACAATAACTAGCGACACATTTTAATGACGTCACAATTAAGCACGTGCTATTCGGCAAAAGGCTACCTACCCCTAGGGTGTGACAAGCTGACCTTTCCCGGCTAAAACGGGAGACACACCTGTGAAGGGTGAGCGAAATAGAAATCTCAACTCAAGGATTCATTCAGGAAAGAGATATTCATCTGTTACTGCTCATTCAAACAAGCGATAAACGTCTGAAAATGTTCAATCAAACAAAATAAAACAAGAGATAGTCATGTGTTATTGTTTATGTAAACAAAATATAATCTTGTGTTATTGTTTATGTAGCATATTGTTCTCTCATTCCAACTACCAGAATAAGCTCAGAAACAATGAAAATGCATTTGAACTGGCTACCATTTGGAAAATATCAATTTTTCCATGAGCTTTTTTGACGAACACGAACTTGCCAACTTAATTTAGCTTACCCCATAATTGCAAATAGACTGTAAGCAAAACAAATAATCTCATCTTTCTAATGTGTACCTTATTAAAACCTGTTATGATGTATGTACTATTATATTATATATTACCCAGACAACCTAAGGAAACTTCGAAAATTTGTGTATGAAATTTAAAATTTTGATCACTTAACCAACTTTTTAAAAACAAAGCTGTCACCAGACCCTTTTTTAGTATACCTAGTATTACTGTGTATTTACCCAAACATGTCTTTGTCACTTGATGTGAATAAAGTAACAGGCTTAGAGTAGCTGGGGCCAACATTGATCCATCACTCACCTACAAAGTGAACATAAGTATCAAAAGTGGAGGCTCGTTAAAGTCGTGCAATTACACAAAAATGGTCAGGCCTCAGAGTTTTCCAATTACAGGCCTATTTCTATTTTATCTGTTCTTTCCGAAATATTGGAAAGGCATGTTCACATCTCTTTTAAAAATGATCTACATGTAAATACCCAAGACCTCCTCCTCTCATCACAATCTGGTTTCCGGCAAAGTCATTCATGAGAAACCGTCCCTAAACAAATATTGTTGATAATTGGGCACAGGAAATCGATCATAGAAATATAAACTGTGTTGTCTTCCTAGATTTAAGTTTTGTTTTACCTATTTGACCATACCGTATCAAATGAAAAATGTATCAATATGATGTCACTGCTGTATCTTGGATCAAATCGTATTTAAGTGATACGGATCAAACGGTCTCTATTTCAGCAAATCTATCTGAGGCCCAGAGGATAACCCACGGGGTACCTCAGGGATCAATCCTTGGACCTTTAATGTTTTTAGTATTAATCAACGATTTACAGTTGATAACTACTTGCAGGACGGACATGTACGCAGACTACTCTACACTGCCTACTTCTGGTAAAACAGTTGATATTGTCTAAATTAGACAATTAAGAGAGTGGAAGACTGGTGTTCTGAAAATAAAAACATAGTTAATGTAAATGAGATTAAATGTATGATTTTAACAACTAAACAGAGGCGCTGTAAATTCAGTGAAAATGAACTAAATTTGTTTTTTTTAAAATAAGAAAATACAACAGGTAGAGACTGAAAAGATTTTGAAAACAGAACACCACTCATCTTTTTCAAAACATTTTATTCTAAAACGGGTAAGTTATGGATTAGGGTTATACTTTGTATTCTGCTGTACAATGTAGGGAAGCTGTATTGACAATGTAATGAAAAAGGTATGTAAATTACCCAAACGTGCAGCACACCTCAGATTTTCCGTTTGAAATTCCGCCAAAAGAAAGTTATCTGTGTTGAAATGGATGCCTTTACAATTGTATACTATATACCTATAGGTATATATAGGTCTGAAATGACCTATAAATGTGCACACGGACTTGCTTCTGAATATCTATGTTCTTGTTTTAAACAGTGTCCATTCCAGAGTTACTCGACGAGCAGAACAGAACATGTTAAATATTCCTAAGCACATGACAACCTTTTATTCTAGGCACTTTGTTTATCAAGTTGTCTGACGTGAAATGCACTTCTAAGTGATGTAAGGTCATCACCATCTGTTAACACTTTTAAGCATAGAGCAATAAAGCACTACATTTGTTTTATACTTTTCTATATTAGCATGTATGTATGTTAGGCTCCGGCCATTTAACTATTATCAGATCTTAAGCACGAGCTTTATGCTTTCTGTGATATTTGATGTATTGTACTATATTAATGCATGTAATATTATCAGCAAGCTCTTAACTTATCTTTTATGTGATATTTATGTTTAATTTGTATTACTACGTTTTAAGAAATACTATGAAATATTAACAAATTTATCTCCGGCACATTTATGAATATGTTTATTAACATGTAGATTTCGTAAAGATTCAGTTTAAATAGATTTAATGTATTACCTTTTTATCAATTATTTTCATTCGACACTATTATAAGGGAAAAGAAAGACGACCAATTAATCAAAATATTAAAACAAAGTCTCAACAGGCCACAGCAAAATTTTGCCCTAGTCTGTCCACCAATCTTGTGTACATCGTGACGGAATGTTACTATTGTAGTGCGATGGCATGTGTGACGTCACGATGTTGTTCTTGTGAAATATGTACATTTGGTGTGGCTGGCAAAGTCCTTCTATATATATATATTACTACTAAAGTACTGCCAATAGCAACTTCATCTTATGAGACTATAACTGAAGTTGTTCTTTGCACCTCCGAGCGACTTTACGGTGTCACTGCCTAACTTATCGGTATCTTCTGCTTTGATCCCGAACACCAGCTGCCTGTCTCTTGTGTCTGTGAGATCAACAAACAATTGTACGCCTGGTTGCACGATGAACATCAACAACATGCCGGACGGCAAATATAACTCCGACCTGATTACTGCGGGCTTCCGTTGAGTGCGTGCGCCGGATATAGGTCGCAATAAAATCGGGAAATGTTTTACGACCCTTGATCAGTTACTTACAAAATGTTATTTGTTACTATTTAATGAATCGAGAATATGATATATATATAAATTAAACACAAATGAATTATTAACGAAAAATGCGGGGTCTTTTCCATTTTGTATGGGAAATAACGCGTGACGTCAGCTGTTATCGTTGTGCCATTCTAGATGTTGACTTGAACTGTAGGTAATAAGCGTGAAATTTTAAAGTTGGAAAAGACATAAATTATTTTTTGCGAATCCTCATTACGAAAATGTAAATATAAACATGAAGAGCCCTGTGAAAGGTGAAAGCAGCTTGTATTTTAGTCGGTCGTTAGATCTTATTTTTTCTATGCATGTAACTACTTCACATGGACTTTTTATTGTATGTATATATATATATGATATAGAAACTTTCTTAGTCATAAAATAATAAGTCCCAAATAATCACAAAAATAGGAATATGTTTTATAATAAGGAAACACAAATGCTCTGCGATTACTGCACAAGTGCCAGTCATCATATCCGCCGGTGCCAGGCGAGAAAAAGATACCTGTCCAAAAGATCTGTCACAAACATACCTGTTAGCGATATGCATAAAAATGTCAATTATTGCGTAATGTTAACGAAGATATAATAAAACAAATCCAAATGCCCATTACGAAACAAAACAAGCTTTGTCAAGACTTGTCATTAACTGGATGCAACAAAGATACTACAAGTTAAAAGTCTGTAACACAACACGTGGTCCGGAGTCTGTCGACATAGTGTAACGTGTTTAAGTTTATAGTCAAAACCCATATAATACCCCCTTCCATGAATTTGCTTTGCTCTTTCTACATTCTAGCCACACGTACATTCTTTACCAAGTAACTCCGGAATTCTTGTTTGAAACCTTCTTTTTCCTTATATGGAATGCTTGTTTGGCCAGTACTGATCTTTTATCTTTTACTGATTTGAAGATCCGTTCTGACGGTTATCATCGACCAACGGGAAAGGTTTCTGACCTCTGCCAACACAAACTATCTGTTTGCCATTATCCCAAACCTGACAATGATAGTTTATGGTGGTGGTGGTGGTGCAGCTGGTCCCTCTCGGGCTCGCAGCCTGTGTGTGTTTGTGGTGCAGCTGGTCCCTCTCGGGCTCGCAACCTGTGTGTGTTTGTGGTGCAGCTGGTCCCTCTCGGGCTCACAACCTGTGTGTGTTTGTGGTGCAACAGTTCCCTTTCGGGCTTGCAGCCTGTGTGTGGTTGTGGTGCAGCTGGTCCCTCTCGTGCTCGCAGTCTGTGTGTGTTTATGTTGCAGCTGGTCCCTCTCGGGCTCGCAGCCTGTGTGTGTTTGTGTTGCAGCTGGTCCCTCTCGGGCTCGCAGCCTGTGTGTTTTTGTGGTGCAGCTGGTCCCCTCGGACTAGCAGCCTGTGTGTGTTTGCAATGACTATTCTCTTAACTGTCGCTTCATCTATTAATATTTCATGAAAGAAAAAAACAGTCACACTTTTTCTGTGCTTTCCTCTAGTTTGGTCGGAATACCGTTGAACCGTAGATCAGAATGTTATATTTGCGCGACCTGAAGTCTGAGTAATCACGTTGCCTTTTAAGGTCAACTATTTTTTTGGCCATTCTTTCCTTTTTCTCTTCTATACTTGTTCGGGTTGTCAGGCAATTTATATCGAATCTTATTTCGTCCATCCTTTCCATCAACTTTGTCTCTAGCTTCTTGATTTCGCCTGTCGGTTTGTGCTCTAAATTGACAATGTGGTGCTTGATATCGTCGAATTGGTCTGACATGTCCAGGATTGACGGCATGGTAGTTTCTGACCTCGTGGTCGCCTCCTCTTCCATTGGTTTCCTTTGACATAGAACATTCTATAGTGATGAAGACCTGTTAGATTTGTTTTAGTAGATTTGCTAGCTTCTATGTAAGTTTTAGAATAGTCAGTTACACTTCCGTCGTCTCCCGTTCACAAACTTGCTGCCACTCCGTGCGCAATCTTAATCGGAAGTACGCTATCTTGAATGTTGAATATTTATGAAAAGCAATAATGCCAGTGCCCACCTAGTGATTTGAAAGATAGGGGTATGGATTGTTCTTATCACCAATTCAGGAAATTAATATAGTTCCATTTAGTTTAAAGCCTGTGGTCTAAACGGTTAATGAGATATGCATACACATTCGAAACGGATGGAAATATAAAAGATACATGCATTGAATGCGGAGCTAGATTCACACCCACTTCATGTACATGCTGATTGATAAAATGAGAATTTATGAAGACTGTGGACATTTTAGATTATGTCTGCTGGTTCTAGTTACAGCACCAGATTGAAAAACACCTGTTATGTGAGGAAATGTAGAAAGCGGGGGAGAGTACGTTTCAATAGATAGGAATTAATACTACAGTTGATGGGTTTTAGATGTAGATGAAATATGAATCGAGATAAAAAGATTTGGAGTGTAGATGGCACGTTATTTGTACTATACGAGGCCAACAGCAGACGACAAACGAGGTATGATCTATAGACTCTGATATCTGTTAACCTACCCTACCCTCTTTGACGTTATGCATATATCACATATTCCATATCATCTATTAATAATATTTTTTTAATATTTTGACCCCCTTTCATTTTAATCATATATCATACAATGCGAATGCTTTTCAAATATGCATTTTTTTCAAAATTTTATCTTCGCTACTCTCATGTTTGTTCAATAAAATAAGTAAATAAATCACCATGGCCCTAAATGACCACAGTTGTCGATGGGCCGTTAAACACAAACAAACAAGCACACAAAGGTATGATCGTCAACAACAAAAACAACTCTTCTCTAAGCGACACATTCCGCAAATCTACCAGATATCGCGCTCAACCTTCTGCTTGGAAGACAGTCGAATCATTGTGTGGTTATCTTATATGACTTAAATGACTGCTTCTGATGACCAGACGTTTGAAATTACGTGTCGTTTTTATTAGAATTTGTGAAGTGCTAGTTATCAGCGCCGTATGCTATCAATAAATTCGACCTTTTTTGTTTCAGAAGCTATCTTATTTATATATACATGTATATAAAGAATCAATGTTAAAATAAATTGACTTGATTTGTAGAATGTATCGTTAAAATTGGTTGAATGGAAATAAATTTGTCGAAAAAACATTAACAAAGGTCTAATGACACGGAAATACGTGTAATGAGAATTCATTAAAGCAGAGATTTAAACAAGTACATCCTTCGCAATTATACGTGCTGTTAACGCTGAACAAAGCGGTGGTTATACAGCGATTATCTGATGACGATTCATCGACGAGGGGGATCCATGATCTCGCCACTCAGTGATGTGGGGCGAACACGCAACATTTACCGACAAGCGCTAGCAACCGCATACTCGCAGCGGCATGGACACTGTGACACGCGAACGTAATGGTTAGTCTTATTTAATGGGTTACTCTGAAGACAAGGACGTACGATAATAATAATAATTATACTATACAGCATTTGATAAAGCGCCCTATCTATCTAACAAAAGCCACTCTAAAGCGCTTTACAGTGCATAGATATACAATTAATACAATTAGCATATACATTAGTCAATACAATTTTGAGGAATTCGCAGGAGCTGACCTATCAGGTGCTTACTACTAATCATATGTCACCTGGCTAATACCTCCCGATGTATGTATGCCTGCGTGTGTGCTGGAGATTCTTGAAAACCAAAAACTTTTTCAGCACATGGAAGATTTTAAATCGCCGAATACATGGGTTCCATTGTAATGACATTTTTATTTCCCCAAACTGAAGGATCCTTAATCCCCCCAACACAGGTTCTTATTTTCCCCAACTTTTGGGTTCTTATTTCATCCCGATCAATGAGGTCTTTGAATTCAATTTAGTGCGATGCCTATATAACACATCACTAAAGATTACTTCAATTCGTTTGTATTGAAATACGAATGCTAATTAGTAAATGACAAATTCATTAAAAGAAGTTAGATTAATACACGACACAACTAATTGAGGTTTACCAAAGGCCTAAATTGACAATGATAAGCGTTCACTTTTTAAAGAGAAAAAAACCCACAAATGGTATCACGCCATACACGAGTGTAGTTCTGTATGTACCGATTACATTGATCCATCGACACATTCTAACGTTCTAATTAACCTTAAAACAGTAATCACAAATAATCATTGTTTGTTTTAAACCAGTCATGTTACTACAAACAACATGTGTTGCATATGTAATGGAAATTGGGCATGCATACTTACTCGTGGGGTTATAGTCCGTTCATTTGTAGGAAACTGTGTATAGGTACATTGCACGTGTTTGCAGTGTCAGTATTGTCAGTTTACCGTCAGAATGTAAATAAATAACGTGGACTCACTGTTATGTTGTGTGGCTAGTTTGTGCGTATTTTGCACCATGGGTTGTAAGCGTTTAGGAAGTAATGTGACGTCACTTGAAAATGGAATACTCTGATTTACCTCATGTTGGTTTGTTCCATTGGTATATAGACGATGGTTGAGGCAGACCTAGCACGGAGTCAGAGACGGACAATGAGAATAGTAAATTCAGGGAACATCTCAAAATCTTTTTCCATTTCATCTGTATTAAGGAGGCTCTACCCTTTCCCAATGAACCAGCAGAATTCATTGAAAGTTTCAAATAATGGTTATGTCACTATGCAGAGATGATTTTATGAAAATCTAAGCATTCTGATAAACTGGTGTGTTTTTTATAAAAAATACCGAAAAAATGATTTTTTGTCAAAGGGCCGGTTTCTAAAACGGCCCCTTCTTTGATTCAAATTTCCTGTTGGTGGATCATTGCCCATGCCGTTGTGGTCACAAATCTATAAAGTATAAAGATTTAGGTCACTTGGTTTGTTTTTTATGGCTCCTCAAAGTTGTACCTTTCAGAAGCTGTCTAAGTGTTGATAAAATGTGCATGTTATGTAAAATATTAATGAAAATCTAATCAAATGATGGTCATCGTAAAGAATACATTTATGGCATGATTGTGACAAAAAATCATGTTTCCATCGCGCCATTTGACTGTTTTATGGAAGAAACAATCTCAAAAATGCCATTTTCGATGATAACATTTTAGACACAAAAACTGTGTTTTTTAGAGAATACACCCTTTTATGTGCGATGGATGCACATCAATTTTTATCCTATTAAACAGTACGTAATATGCTATTGATGAGAGGAAAAATCATCAAAATGTAAGTGGTGGAACATTTTCAAATGTTGGGTTGAATTAGCCTATGGTTGAATTGCCGATTTTCGACTTTCTTTAGATAATTAACAAAAAAACGAGAGTATTTGCTCGGTATGTTGAGAATATGTACACAGATATGAAAAAAAGTGAGAGAAACACTTTTTCATAAAAAAAATCCAAGATGGCTACTTCACAAGTCCCCGTGGTTGAAGACATTGGCTGACAAATAGACAGAACAACAAACAAAACGTGTTCCTTATGATTTTGGTTGGTTTTCGCATTTACGGGAGTGTTCATAGCTACGGGCGATTGTATAATACCTATATTTATAAGTTTGGTTAGTCACATGGTAACGGGGATCTTTCATATCGAGCCCCAAACATACTTTCGACATATGCACTCCGTTGCCGCATGGAAAACTATTTCAAGTTTTGTCGGAATTTCTTTACCTGTGGTTGTAATGGTCGAGGGTTTTCCAGCGTCCTGTAATACCCAAGGTAGTACAAGATACTGGAGATGTGCGCACACATTCCCATCGTTCTCTCTCCAACTGGGCACTGGCAGTAGTAGTCCTTTATTGGGGCCTCAACATCGGGTGAAACGGTGAACCGTATCCAAACGTTATATTTCGTTTGGCTTTTGTGTCGAGAATGTATTTGACATCGGAGAAGGTCTGGGGAGTGCTGGTAAAGCCACACCTCATAGTCTCCGTCATCACTTAAATGTTCGGCGATGTAACCAGGAGCCAGAGATATCTGATACGTTCCACACGTAATGGTTCTCAAGTAATCAAGATCGAGACGGGGAAACAGTACGGAAGATGCATCCATCTTGACAAACTCGGACCTTGCCCGTCTAGATAGATCCGGATCTGTCTTGACTCTCTGAGCTAAACCATTCGGTGTTGTCAAACGGTCCTTCATACGTTCAGCCATTAGCCTATCTTTGGCATCTCTCTCTGGAGATCTCTGGTAGATCGGTCCTCTAATACCATTCAGACAGGCTGTGACGGTTCGAAGCAAAGCCTCGATGACATTGATAAAGCTGTTAGACACCAATTGCGTTCGGAAGAACGTCCAGTGTTTCAGACGACCATGATAGGATTCCACAATCCACCTCGATTTGGTGATAGTTCTGTCAAGATTTGCTTGGACGTCAGAATGTTGACTTTGACCGGGTTTCAGGTATGACGGCATGCTAGCATTGAGGCCAGAGGCTTCGAGAACTGGTAGGACATCTCTAAAACCTCGGTCAACGACAACGTTGTCGTCTGGTTGTAGCCAAGTAACTAGCTTGTCCATGACTTTTTTTGTAATTGTAGCATCATTTTCGCTGCCAGTGAATGGTCCTACTGTGTCCAGAATGTAGCCATCTGGTAAGGCGATGCTCATGAATTTGAGATAGTTTCTCTTCTTCTGGCCACAGTAGGACATTCTCTGGAGCTTGTGGTCGGAGCTTTTCTGGATATAAATATAGGTGCCATCTAATATGGCAGTGGCTTTATCTCCAAAAAATGCTTCTGAAAAGACAGTATTGTGCCCGAGCAACTGTTCTCTTGTCAAGTGATCCGGACCTAGAAATTGTGGGACTATCGATGTGTCTAATGCCTGTACTATGGAGTGGAAAGTTTTGGACACACTTGACTTGGAAATTCCAAAAAGAGAAGAACACTGACTCCAGGAAATGTCGGTTTTCAGTTTTACCCAGAACAGTAATAGAGCATCGTGTGTAGTCTTGGTATATATACCAGATGAAAGATATGGGGAACAGTGCGAGTGGATTTCGAGGAACTGATCTTTGGACCAACCTGTCCAGGCCATGCATGCCGAGTCATCAAGAGAAGAAAAGCTTATTGTAAACGCAGACTGGTTCTGTGAAAGGACGTGCGACACCTCTAGGAGGTCATTAATGATTTCGGACGATTTTGATGGTAACTGAGATTCCAAGGAACCTCTACCATCAAGGACAACCTCTGTAGACGGATCTAAGTCGTTACCAATAAGGTGAATGGAGCAGACGCGGGATGAGGTGGGACACCACAGTTTGTGTGAATAGATCAGGTGATGTCTTGCACGTTTTGGTAAGACTGATGATTTTGTTCCATTTCTTGCAAAGGTAACAAGACAGAGACAGCATTTTTTGTGTGAAGATGATCCATTCAAAAGATCATGAAGGGTCAGCAACGGCAGGATATGGGACGGGGAGTCGTCTTCTTCCTCTATTTCCTGGTTCTGCTCGGGTTCAGGTTCAGGCTGATTTTTGTTCCGAAGATACTTCATGTAGCACTTCTGGCAAATAAGTGCTTGTTCCTTTGCTGACATCAATCCTTGTTGCACCAGCGTATCTAGGAGCCATTTATATTGTGGACTATTTACATTGCGTGCACTTCTGTTCTTATTGCCACTACGTTTCTTGAAGTATACTTGACACCCTTCTCCAACACATTTACCCTCCATCTTGAAACAATAACGATTGGTTTATGAAGCGTCGATAAAGTAACAAAATAGCAAGCCACCGATGATTGCTGTAAACAGCTAATACTTAGTAGTTTGGTACAATTATGCGAAAATGTGTGATAAATAACGAACAACTAATTACACAAAATAACAAGACAATATAATAAATCACATTCAATACCTCCAAGAAGCGCAGAATTGATTGATTACTTAGAACAAAATAAAGTATTTCATATGGATAATCTATCTATTCGATGTGGCGTGGTCGGCAGGCACAAAGAAAGTGAGACAAGTCAGGGTCCCAACCCTGACAGAGCCACAACGCTTTGGAGATGGGACAATAAAACAAGGAAAGTGAGACAAGAATAGCTAGCGTCGAGTCAATGATTCCGTAAACGTATAGACAAAGACAAGAAGATACGGATAAATGTACAAGGCCACACGATCAGAAAATTCAGAAGAGGACAACTTGAGATAGAACAGTATTCATGTATCAGGGTGTCCTCAGTGTAAATCTTTATATCGATACTGTTTATTTAGTCGTTACACATCATAAAACTGTCATGAAAATATCCGCTCTGATATTCAATATAAAAGTTTGTATATAATAAGCTATATAATAGGGTTTCAGACAAGGTTGTTACTCATTTCCCCTTTTCTTTCAATTTACAACCACATTCAGGCGGCGATATGAGAACGTTCCACCACATGGAATTAGCTGATTTTTGGTACACATATGAAACAAGTAAAGCTCTATCCGATTTTCTGATGGAAATTTGCATCCAAAACTATATAACGGGAGAAAATTGCAATTTTATGGCATTTTTCTTCATAATTGTGTCTCTGCAAGTGCATTTTCATCCGAGAATATTTTTTTTTATGTTTTATGAATAAACACGATGTTTTGGAAATATTTATCAAAAGAAATTTATACTATGTTGCGAATTACAATTTCGAGATAACCTTCTTTTATTTACGAACTTATGTCTTTGATGCTGAAATTGACAACTTTATAAAAATACATTTTCACTGAAATTATGAAATCTGGGTGTCGGAAAGGTGTAAAATTATTCTTCGGAAAAGAAAAAAACAGTAGTTGAGCTAGATAAGAAATTATACGGGGGCAGGCTCCTATGGAGAATTAACATTACTGGAAACAGGCCCTTTAACACTTTCACATTTTTTGAGTGTGTGGCATTGTTCAAAACTATTACAACAACAAAATAATGAAAAGAAGCATTGCTTATCAACCCTACAAATATGTCATTTATCTTAAAATATCTACAACATGTTACACAAAGCGTTTTTTATTGAAATTGTATTGATAAAAGTTACAATATACAAGCTAAAAGCAAACAGGACACATAGCTTCATACAAAAAGAGTGAAAAATTGAACCAAATACACACAAAGTATTTATATTTTATTTATTTTACATTTTACAATAATTTTGATCCGGATGAGAGTTGTCTACCTACTATTTTCTTTGCTATACCAAAACGATGGGAATAAATTAAATTACTATATCAAATTGTCAATTTACAGTTCCTTTAGGGAACAACATTTCCCTCAATCATGTTCTTTTAGTTTAAACATATTTTATTGCCAAAACAGCGGCAACAGGATTGGGCACAAGTTATTGCAACATTATTTACGCCCTTTCCTCAATATATACATCAGATTTACAAAAATGGCACAACTACGTATCAAATAATAAGAGCGTAGCTCTCGGGCGCCAAAGGCGCCCGAGCGGAGCTCTTTAATGGTAACACATGCGTATGTAAACAGAGTTGATTCCCCTTTCTACCCGTTGCCTTTTTAAAATTGTTTTCGTCCGGAAGCAAACGTCCAGTGGGGAAACAGGAAGTGCATCCTTGAAGCAAAGACAATTGCGTTTCAACCCATACATGAATATCTTTATATAGTGAAAACAATCTTCATGTTTTATTACTTGTTTATTTAGATAACAAGTAATATACATTCTGAGTGAAAAAGATACTTACAAGCATGCAACTTCGTTCAGAGATTATCATACCATGACTTCACAAGCACGTCACAATCGATCGGCCTTCATCGGTTATTTCCGGAAGGATGAAAAATAACCGGAAAATTCTGAAACTGATGTCCGTTGCATATCTCTTTGTCGGTGCTTCAAGAATGTTTTTAATTTCAGTTTCCACAAAAAGTAAAAATGCGGATATTTTCTGAAGATCTTTTTTGTCTTCAACTCGGTTCTGTTGATATTTCTACCGGGAGATATCTTCAAAAAGAGATCATTTAAAATTTCATCAGCTTTTGATAGCCATATGTTGAGAATATAAACGAAATAATTAACATTTTTGAAAGTCTGGATATAGTCTTAACACTATTTATGCATCACCACTAATAAAAGAAGCAACGGAAAATGCATTTATGACGAAATTAGCAATAATCCTCCCGACAACCAACCCAAGTGCAACGCCCTTTTTCAGCAACGTATCACTTTTTCACAACGAGTGCCAATTTATAACAAGTTACAGACAGAAACTGTAATTTTATTTGGCATCATTATATTACCTGTCAAACCTCGGTGACAGTTACAAAATTTGAAATTCAATCCATTGTTTCAGGATGGAACAGTAATTGAGACTACATATCGATATAAAGACAATTTCAGTTACATCAAAGTATTACAATGTTTTCTTCTATAATTTCATTTCCTTACTTACATCTCTATACATTTACTTAGACTAATCGTCAAATATGTAAACATTTAAACGGAATTGCTACGTTTTTACAGTCAAACGTCAATGTATCACACTGACAGCTTCAAATGATAATACATAAAAGCCAAGCCAATCACTCACTACCATATTGCTGTACGATAAGAATTTATTGAAATATCAATTTGGGCCCCAACAAGTTCGACCAATAATACCGTGGCAAGGTCGGCCCATGTAGTTAACACATAAAAAGTAGTAAAATTGGCGCTAAAATCTGACGTTGTATGCTTTATGACGTCATAATTAAGCTGATTCAAACGGGCCGAACTTTACCCGAATGCCTGTCCGAACTTATCCCATGGCGGGGCTCGTTCGGCCATCCGGTCTTCCGTTAGGAAAATTTAAATAATGTTCAAAAACGGACGTGCTGTCATACTTCCTAGAACGGACTTAAATAAAAAAAAAAAAGGCCGAACTTGCATCGGTCTCCCTATTGTTATGTCGGTCTTAATCTCATTAGAGCTTGTGTTTTACTGTTATTCCTCGACTAGCCGAGTTTATCTTATCTCATTCTGAAAGTTATATTCTGAAACAGTAAATATCAGAGATCAACAAAAGCTACTCTCTTTTAAGGCTTTGCCTTTTCAAATTATGTACAATAGTAGCATTACAACAACAGAAACAACGAGAAAGAACAACATTGAACAGTCTCACAAATTGAGTATAGAAGTATAAAATGCCTTACGAATTAAAGCCTACCTTTATGAATTTTTGCACGTTACGAAAAATATCATTATTTTTTTGAGAAGACAGATCCGGAATACCAAATAGCAATACATCTAAGGAGATTTCATTAACAAAATTTAGATTTTGAAACAATTCAAACCTCTGGTGTGTATAAACTGGACATTCAAAATGGAAATGATAGGCGTTTTCACAAGGAGATTCACAGACACAGGCGAGACTATCTACGATATTGACTCTAAATAAATCATAATTTAGGGAACTGAAGTTATACCTTAATTTAATGTGAATGATATTTAGTTTTCGTTCACCATAACCAAAATAACTGGGCGACTTGGTGTCCAATTCTCGAGAGATGGCTTTTTTGAATCTTCCTAAATTGACTGATGATCTTTTAGCAGTATCTAAATTGTTCCAAGAGCGAAGCGTAGAAGGTAGGAAGGATGCATTTGTACTAGAAAGACTGAAATTTGGTATTACAAAGTCATTACTGTTTCCTAAAGGATATCTGACATTTTGGTTTGAGTAGAATTGGGTAGAATTTTGTTTAAGAATTCAGGGGTGATACCATTTTTCATTTTGTACAATAACTGCAGTTTCCTTCTTTTTCTCCTGTCTAAGAGTCTTTCTAACCCCGATTCAAAATAGAGAGCATAATAACTAGCATAAGATGGAAAACCAGTAATGATACGTGCGGCTTCACGTTGACATTTTTCTAACCTCTCACTTTCATTAATTGTACATCTGTCCCATAATTCACAACAGTAATCCAAAATTGGCAAAATAAAAGAGTTATATATTTTCAACAGAGTTTCTCTTTTAAGAATATGTTTCAGACTTCTAAGAACATTTATTTTCTTCATAACGGATGTATAAATAGCTAAAATGGTATCCCCCCAATTACCTGCAAAATTGAAGACTACACCCAAATGACTGTGTTGATCACTAAAATTCAATAATTGGTCGTTAAATCGTAATTTTAAATCTCCATCTAGTTTTTTCGCATTAGAGATAAATAAAACAGTGGTCTTGCTAGCATTGAAATCTACTAACCATTTTTTGGCCCATTTACTTAAAGAATCAATGTCTAGGTTAAGGACAGTCTCTATTTCTTGACAGGAAGAAGATATGCATAACAGAGATTTATCGTCTGCGAAAAGACTAGAGGCAGAAAGCAATACATCAGATATGTCATTAATATATACTAAGAATAACAATGGGCTTAAAATATAACCTTGAGGAACTCCTGCTTTTATGAAACCAGACGAGAAAGAGAATTCGATATAAAAACGTGTTGTTGCCTATTAGATAGGTAATTGTTGAACCAATTCAATAGCTCGCTAGTTAATTTAATAATGGGCCCTTTTATGGCATACACGATTCAAGGCCTTAGAAATGTCACAGAAAACTAAACAGGCATGTTTTTTTCTTCTAAAGCTAGACAGATATTGTGATAAATTTCAAGGAGTTGATATAAGGTCGAATGATTCGGCATAAAACCGGACTGGTGTTGATTAAAGAAGGAGTTTTCCAAAAAATAGTTATGGATATGTTTAAAAAACAACCCTCTAAAAACTTTCCCAACAGTAGATAACAAAGATATAGGTCGGTAATTTGAAGGAAGATGCCTGTTCCCCTTCTTGAACAAAGGCATTACTTTCGCAAGTTTCCAGTCTTTCCACGAGAAAGAGACATGTTAAAGATAATCATTAACAGATAACATACAGTACTGGCAGTTGCTTTTAACATAATATTACTAATACCATCGACACCAGAGGCATTACCTATTTTCAAATCTTGAAGAATGTCACATATTTCTTCAGAATTCGTACGTATAGGGATTACAATCTTGTCAGTCCTGTTCTGAATTATAGGAACATCAAGACTAGTAATGGAACAAACATAATCATTTAACATATTTGCTTTCTCCTCGTCATTTGTAAAAAAATCATTTGATACAGGATCTTGAAGAGTTGGAACAGACTGGGATGAGCCTGAACACTTCATAAGTCTTTTAATCAGTCTCCAGTAAGATTTTGGATCTGAAGTTGAAAATTGGTCGATGAGACAATGAACATTTTCATAGAATTTTAGACGAGCATGTTTCTTTATATTATTAACTTTATTGCGCGGAGACTTAAATTTGTTGATATCAGAAGGGCTTCCACGGAATCTATATAATTTTTGCAATCTATCCCGAATCCTTATCTGTTTTCTAAATTCAAATGACATCCAGGGTTTGTCGTTTGGCCTAACGGTCACTTCTTTGGAATGTATAAGTTCTGCGGTAAATTCTAAAAATTTCAATGTAAAAAGGTCACAGGCTTCGTCGCAAGTATCACAGTTTGCAAAATTCTTTTCCCAATCGAAATCGAAATCTAAAATCTTATTATTAAAGTTACCAAAGGCGGCAGATATATAAAGCCAGACTTTTCTCTTATACACTGTTTTAATAGCAAAAGATATTTTGACTGTAATAACATTACTTTCAACACAAGTCAAAGTTTCAGATATGAAGATGGGGTCCAGGAGACTAGATCTCGTAGGACAGATACGAGTAGGTTAATTAATTAAACTTATCAGTCCGTATGTATTAATTAGATCAGACAACACATGCCTAGATGAAATAGTTAACAAATCCACGTTAAGATCACTCGTGACTATCAAATAGGGAGAAATAACTAGAGCTCTGTCTATAGATTCACGTAAATTGTTCCAAAAGGGCTGGACAGAATTCTCGGGCCAATAAATGGTACATAGAATTAAACATTGCCCTGGGAAATCAACTTGAGTCCAAATGACTTCGTCTCCTCTATATTCAAGGTCACGTAAACGTTTTACTTTTAACATGCCATTTAAATAATCAAGAAACCCAACCCCGGTGAAAATTCTATCTAAGCGAAATGGTTCGTGGTAACCGTCTATACGTAAAAATTCAGAAGCAACATGCTCGTCTAGATGTGTCTCGGTGAGACAAATAATGTCATACTCGCCTGCTATATCTTCAATGGCCTCAATTTTATTCCTAACACTTCTAATATTCAGATGGAAAAGAGATAATTCATGTGGGCCTGGGTTTGATTCAATGCCCATATGTGATAATAAAAGAAGAATTAAAATGATAATAAATTCAATGTTGAGAAAACTAGAGTTCAGAAACCGGACTACACCTAAAACTTTATTAGGAATTATGTTCCCTGAATACAGTAATTGACTAAAAATGTGACCTAAATGAACACTAAACAATATAAATTTTGATTTCATCCAACATCTGCCATATGCTCTAGTGTAGAAGCCTCCGATGGCCACTCTATACGACATACTATCATTACGTATATTTTCCCAAATGATTGGTTGGTTGATTGACATGTTTATCGTCTTCCATCACTTACTAAAGTCTGTGTTCGGCCGACGTCCAAATATTATTTAAATATATGGGAAAATTATTATATAATCGAATCGGCAGACCGAAGACTTCCAAACAAAAAGTAAAGACCAGCTATAGTGAAAATTTGTTTGACTTTAACACGACGAAAAAACATTTGAAGAAGAGTCTAGAAAGAACATCAGAATCAGAACAGACAATAGCTTGAGAACAAATGTTGCTCTCAGAACGATCATAAATATCGTAGTAAGAGCGTTTGTTTGATCGACTGACGGATTTAAGTAGTATTCTTAAAGTAATGCAAAGGAGAAAAACAGAGATCTATGTCAAACGTAAAAATCATTTGGATAAAAAACATCGTATGGCCACTTGCAACTCGAACTCAGAGTACTCAATTACAAAAAAAAAGTACAGATCTAATCACACAACAGCAAAAACCAACAGAGCAGTGGATATCAGTGTAAACATAAACATAGCACGGACTATTTAGAAAAGTTGTGTAACGTGCCGACCACGGAGTGGGGTAAAGTAAATAATCAAAAGGGACCGTGACTGTAAACAGCTCACATTAGCATCGCGCGTTTGATACATGTATGTGAAACATAACCGCATGATTGAGATGAAATTGTTTTCGTGGAGTATTTACTGATATTTCGGTAAAAAAAGTATCTCTATTTTCACAGCTAAAACGATGCATCAAGGTCAACGATCAACAAGCACTTGTGTGTCAACCCATGTATGGAAAGGAGGTTCACGTCAGGGGTCAAATCACACTCGGGTCAAAACTTGACAGCATTACGTGAACAAGCAAAACACTGAGTTTGAAGGCAGAGACCGTGACTGTAAACAGCTTACAATAACATCACGCATTCGATACTGTATGTGAAACATAACCGCATGAGTGAGATTTAATTATTTTATGTAGTATTTACTGGTATTTAGATATATGTGCGATGCATAAAGGTCAACGGACAACTAGCACGTGTGGGTCAACCCATGTACACGCTGGACATCATTCATAGGCCGCTTACGCATGGTATCAGGTACATATGTAATCATAGGCTATCGCATGGTATGCCGTTATCACGTGCACGCACATGCACTTCGTTTTATAGGGATCTTGATACTTTACAAACCACTAATTGTGAAATGATTTATCTAACAGAGTGTTACTCGCTCGATAACAAAACTCATTGTGACTTTGAGCTTGTGAACTACTGTTAGCACGTGATATGTACAGGTGAGGTCGGTAAACAAAACACATCAGTCTTCATTCTAGACGCCTCATATACGACCTTCTTGAAGTCGTCTGATCTTATGTCAGTGGCTTCCCGTGAGTTAATTAATGTCTTTGTATCATCAGCTTTATTTGTGCAGTACGTGTGATTACACATTCCCCAGTGAAGTCTTGATATCGGGTGTTGACATATCATTATCACACACGTGCATTATTGTTTACCCGGTGTTATTATAATTTACACTACGGTAATGGATGCCCGATATGCAATACGGAAATGACGACACGAAAAAGTAAACCATGTGTATAACGAAGGGTGGGAAGTCCAAGGATTCCTGCCCCCCTGCTTGCGACAAAACACTAGAGAATTATCATTAAGTGTTCCGTATATGTAACCTTCAGTTACATCCCCTGATTTTCATAACAATTGATAAACTTCTCCTGGCTGATCTCATCCCACGGGGTGTTTTATTTTTCAGAAAACATTTTTTTTTTAAATTACAGTTTATACTGAAAAAACATGGACTCTGTGCATGCTACAGTTGATTGTATTAGTATAGAAATCCGAAAATTCACCCCCCTGAAATTATCCCTAGAACAGTTTTCTAAGAAAAACATGTAAGGGGGAGCACCAGGCTGTCTGGCATATGACATATCCTGCAGAGACCATGGTAAAAACATCATAAATAAATGGGAATTGCAACATTTTTGCATCCTATTATGTTCACTAACAACAATTATGCACATTTACATAAATGATAAAGTTCCAGTGTGATCTATTTTTAGAACAGATAAAAACACAGGTGAAGAGTGGTATGGAGACACATAGGCAACAGACTGATAAGAAGGGAGATAACTGTTTATTCACCTATAAACCTATTATGCAACAATTGACACATCTATAAAGCAATTTTGATGGAAATGTATTTTCCACAATATTTAATTTAATTTTTTTTATAATAATTGTTATTTAAGGAAGACATTTTTAAAAATGATTAAGAGTTTATAAGTAACATGAGTCGTTGGTATTGCATTGGTTCAGTATAAACAAAATCAGTCTCAATTTGACAAGAATTGACAGTTCACTGTGGATTACTGAGGAGAGAGCATAGGGTTTATGCAACACTTTTACATCAATCACTGTTTATTAATTAAGTGTGCCGCACTTACATTTATTTTATCACTACAATGTGTCATATATATTTTCATAAAACTAGTTGATGTCCTGTGTGATCACAGTACACTGCAGTTTGGACATCTAAAAAACTAAAGGTCAAATATTGAATTCTAACAGTGAAACTTTTCATCGTTGGTCTTGCAACTGTACCTAATAAGACCCTGTCTACACTGGAAAGGGGCATTGTTGTATAGGTATTGGTAAACGTTTCAGCTTTACCATTTAACCACTGTGCTACCCCAGGTAAATTTATTTTTTGGTCTATATGCAAAAGAGCAGATCTTCAGATATGCATTTAAAATAATTTTCAATAATTCAACCTATATATTCATAGGATGAATAACCAAACTGATTGGCTGTATAAGGCAGACCCTGTATAAACTGACCAAATATCATATGTCAATAAACTTCAGTGCCCCCCTGTCAAAATCTTGTTGAAGGTGGTCTATGAGATACGTCTCCTTCTCGCCTTTGTAGGACACTTCAGGCACTGCCCCCTCCTGGCCGTCTCTCCCCTTCACACACTCCAGCACATTGCCTGCACACCACTTAGTCTGTTTTGATGTTTCCTGAATACACCACTCATGTTAAATGCGTCTCCCAACAAATTTACATCTGCGATGTCGCATGGGACGCCCAGTGGTGGATGTAGTTGTACCAGGTGGCTCACTTTGGTGCGTGGTGCTACTGGTGGAAGCACATGGTGAATCTGCAAATTCAATAATAAATGATAAAATCTAACTAATGGAGTGAAACTTAATACGCCTGTAAATGTCCTTTACGTGTTATTTATGTGATTTTACAAATCACAAAGGAAAAGTTCCATAGGCAATCCGGTAGGTTTTGTGAAATAGGGATTTTTGTGGTTTTTCATGCAACAACATCCAATTATATTTACATTTGTGCTGCACCATTTCCTTTGAGTATGAAAGGAAAAACGTTTGTCACGTAACACATGGTTTACTTAAGACATGTGTGAAGCGCTCAAATGACTATTATACAATTATAGCATGGTGATGAGGTCGATACATGGTTTTATCAACCTAGGTTAGCAATATTGACCGAGGACGCAGATTAACTATGTATCGACCGAAATCACCATGCTACAATAGTTTTATTATTTTAATTGATTTTTTCAAACTTGAAGAAAAAAATGTAAAAAAAAAGTTTTCCATTTTTTTTTCCATTTTTTTTCCAGAATCTATTTATAGCAGGTTAATAACACTTTTTCTACCAACTTTTTTACAAAAATTCCAGAATCTATTTATAGCAGGTCAATAACACTTGTTCTAACAACTTTTTTGAACACCTGCAAACCACTCAGGTTTATAACTACTTTTACAGGTGGTCACATGATGTTGTTTCAGCCAATCAGAGTCAGCTCAAAATCAATTAAAATAATAATGTTAATTATTGGTATCAATTATATTGAAATAGGAGCGTTCCGTCAATGTCTTCAATTACTTCATACCAATTATTTTAAACATATTCAGGTGAGCGATACAGGCCCTCTAGGCCTCTTGTTGAAATTGTCATGCCGGTATCCAAATGAAACAAAATTCCGTTCAAATCCGGTTATGATACAAATGCACAATTCACTATGTAATGTTATAACAGACACAATAGAAGTAGTATTAATAATTTACCGGATCTTTTTCGAGATAATTTTGATGTCTGGGTTGGATTCCGTTTTTGGTACTGTCGCTTTGGTTTGGTATGTAGGGTGTTGCCCAAAACAAACTGCAACAAAGAAAAATATTACATATATTTAATGTGTGTACCACAATAATAAAATGTGAATAATAGAAGCATGCAATGATCAGTTAATGTCAATAACTAATGCTATTTTACAAAACTAAAATCTACAAAATATCCCAGATTTAATTATTATCACAGGGTGTGCTCAGATAAAACAACAATTAAAACTAAAATATACAAAGACAAATATGTACAGCTAGTACCTGGTGACTGCCCCACATATGCCTCGAACCCGCAACCCAGTTGTGGAGGGCTAGTGTTAACATGATGTAAAATGCCTTAACCACTTGGCCACCATGGCCTTAAATGACCTTGGAGACACTGAGACATCCATGCATATTTAATTATGAGTATAACGCCACTATGTTTACGTTGTTTATATTCAGGACCATCTTTAATTATTATTGTGTTCCCCAGCGTCGTTGGCTCGTTCTGTTAAATCGGACTTTAGTCCTACCGAGACATGGCGATTTGAGACGTGCTTCTAGCATTTTAGTTTCCAATAATAACGTACTTTATAATAGTTGTCAATGAGAATCGCGGTAATTAAACATTTACATATATCATAGTTTAGTCGCATCTATAAGGATTACCTGATCAGTCGTCATTTAGTCGCGTAGTTTGTCATTTTCAGTCGATCTTGTTCATGTTTATTTTCGACAACATGTTGTTCTCCGGTAATGCAGTGCGCATATCCGAGGCCGGAAGTTTATATTTTCACATTGTGTGTATGTCAACCAATCATATTAGAGTCCCGGCACGTGAATTTCTCGGGACGGTGTCCCGTTATTTTCGGGACTATTGCTAAACATCGGCAGTCACGACTCAGCAGCCGATGAGTACACACGGTTTCAAGATCTCGGAACCGCTTACCAGGTTCGAGCGTGATTCACTTTCTATTTTTCCTAGGGATATAGCCTATTGTCATTTAATCTATCTATCAAACTATTTTTAGAAGGGATTTCTCTGTAATCGCTTATGGTAAAGTGACGTCAAAGTCGTATACAATGTAGGTCAATGTTTACATTAGAAACCGTAACGAACTTCAGTCAGATATAATTTCTACTGCTAGAATTGAAACAAATAAGGTTCATTGTTGATATCTATATGTCAGATTTACTGTATAAGTCAGAATAATAGTAAAACTGAGTTATATTGGAAGTTTTAGTGTATATGTACAGAACAAGAGTGAGATACGTTGATATGGACTTGTATTAACCTTGCAGGTGAAGGGTTGGCTATCTCACTACAAATTATAGGCCTTGAGAGAGATAGACCCGACCACGTTACAATTGGTGGCAGCGTTGGGGATCAGTGTGAATCCTGTTAGTGTTTATTTAAGAACCACTCAGTGACAGTTAGCCTAAAATAAAATGAAAATGACTAGGAATTCTAAGAAACGTAGGGCAGAGATAGACAGAGATAGGAAAAATAGGGAGAGTAGGGATTCAGACATGCAGAAACAAAATCAGGGTATAGTAGAGATCAGTGGGAATGGTGCGGGGGAAGTTAATGATGTAGTTAAGAGTAGAAGGGTAAGACGAAAACCCAGTAGATATAGGGATGAGTCAGAGGAGAGTGTACCTGACACCGAGACAAATGAAACCAATGATGACCAAGACAGAACCCATGGATACTATGTAAGTGTTTCCCAATTCCAGACCTTAGAAAATACCATATCGAATAACTTAGAGAGATTAGAGACCATGACAAGCAGCCAAAATGGACTTGAGGACCTAATGAGACCCATTTCAGGGAGGGGAGAGAATATCCCCTCCCAAAGCGTAATGTACCAGGATGGACCCAGGCATTCATTAAATAGGAATCTGGGACCATACAAGGACCGTTGTAGGGAGACCCTTATAAACCTCAGGGACCATGAGGTAGACCAGAGCTCTAGACCAGGGCTACGTCAAAGAGGACCACCATTAAATACAACGGAAAGACATGAGGTTATGGAAAATGAAGGAACAAATGTAAACCAACAATTTAACAGAGGTCACAGACAGGGAGAGTCATGGAACCAAGGGTATGGACATTACTCGAGACCAGAGTTCTCCAGTCATGCTCAGGTCAACCATCCCTATGACAGACCTGCACAGAATAGGTTTTATGCCAACCTAGATACAGGGACCATGGACTGGATAAACCAGCAGCCAAGGGAACCATATCAGGGGCTAAACTTAGCCCATGAGGGAGGAGACAGACAAATATGCCTAGTAAGACACTCAGATCCTGGGGGCATGTCAGGACCTAGGACAGGTTTTTCTAAACCAGACCAGTATAATGGCAAGAGCAGCTGGACAGAATACCTCACACACTTTAATCTAGTGTCCACCAGTAACCATTGGACCAGGGAGGTTAAGGCATTGAAATTGGCCTCGTGCATGACGGGAACTGCTCGTGGCATGCTTGGAGACCTTAAGGCGGAACAACTCTCTAACTTTGATTTGCTAGTACCTGTCTTCACTGCTAAATTTGAACCCAAGAATCAAAGTGAGATGTATCGAGCACAGGTAGAAGCCAGAGGAGACGTAAAAGCAATGAGTCATTGATGTCACTGGCTCAGGACGTGAAGCGTTTAGTCCGGTTGGGGTACCCTACAGCTCCTAATGAGGTTAGAGAGAGTTTGGGATACAAATACTTCCGGAATGCATTAAATGACCAAGAGATGGAGTGGGCTGTGTGTCAAGGCAGTGGAGAAAACGTTGATGAGGCATTGAACTTAGCTCTGAAGTATGAGGCGTTTAAAGTAGGGAGAAGTAAAGGGCGTTCTGAGCGCCATGATCTCAGACAGTGTACAATGGAGGATCAGGGGGAGCTAACCCATGACCTAAACCTAGAGGAGAGGGATGATCAGATGGAACACCTGGTAAGGAGAGTCCTTACCATACAAAATAAAGTTAAAGATAAAGACAAGAAAGGAAAATCCACTCAAGACCAGGGTGCCATAGTTTGCTTCAAGTGCAAGAAACCAGGACATAGATCGGTGGAGTGTAAACAGGAATAACCTGTTACAATTGTCAAAGATCCGGACATTATGCCAGAGAATGTCGGGGAAATAGGGATCAAGAAACTAGTGAAAGGAACGGAGGCCAAGATCAAAGACAAAGAGGATATGGACAAAAACAAAGGCAAAACCAGGCTCAAGGTCAGGATGCCAGATCTATGGAGATGCACAGCTTGCCTTTAAACCAATAATGGCTGAGCCAGAGGGTCATGACCCAGCCAGAGGAGACAAAAGTGTAGAGGGACCCAGTAACATATTTGAAATAACAGGCAAAGGAACAAGTCAGGGTGGATTATTTGTATGGGCACAACTTTACAAGAAACCAGTGGACTGTCTTGTTGATACAAGAGCGACCATATCTGTACTACACAGTCAAGTGTATAGGAGTTTACCAGAGGGGACAAGGCCAGCTCTGGATGTAGATTGTGGAAAATTTAAGATGGCAGACGGAAAGATGGTGACGCCTTTGGGGATAGCCACCTTTCCCTTTAGGATACAAGGAGACCTGTTGCCATGCAAGATGATCGTGGCAGACATTGAAGTACCATTTGTTATGGATTACGATTTCCTGAGGGCACAAGATAGTGAAATAACGATAGGGAAGGGAACCATTATGTTCAATGAACGAGAAATACCTTGCCATCTGGAAAGCCAGAGATCCAGAAAAGTATTCCGTATAAGGATGGCAGAGAAGGTGGTAATACCACCATCTACTGAGGTCAAATTTCCCACAGAAATCATAGGTGATCATCCAGTCGAAAGCAATGCCATATTAGAAACAGGAAGTAAAACCCTTATCGAGCAAGGAATCCTAGTGGGGCGATGTGTGTTTGATACCTGTGGAACCATGGTACCGATTCGCTTGGTGAATTTGACCAATAAACCACAAATCATACACAAGAGGACTGTAACTGCCCAGTGTGAAACAATTAACCCTGACCAGGTGAAAGATTTCTTTGAGGAGAATCCATCAATACCAGGGAAGAGACTCAGGCACATGAGACGCCAAGAAGAGGAGCGTGACCAACAACCAGTGATGTACCTACACATTTGGAACCAGTATTAGATAGTTGCAAGGATAATCTTGCGAAGGAACAAGTACAAAGGGTGGCCAAATTACTCAGTAAACATAGCCAGGTGTTTGCAAGAAATAAAGATGATCTAGGCAAGACTGGAATAGTGAAGCACAGGATAAAAACAGAACAAGCTCATCCTATCAAACAAGCTCCCCGGCGGATACCGCTAGCACAAAGAGCAGCTGCTGAGGCTAAGATACAACGAATGCTTAAAGCAGGGGTTATTACGCCATCTAAATTCCCATGGGCCAGTGGAATTGTCTTAGTTAAAAAGGCTGATAACTCATGGCGCTTCTGCGTAGACTATCGCAAGCTTAACGAAGTCACAGTGAAGGATTCATACCCCCTCCGAAGGATAGATGACTCCTTAGATACACTTAGAGGCTCTAAATGGTTTTCAGTGCTGGACTTGCAAAGTGGATACTGGCAAGTTGAAGTTGACCCCAAGGATAGAGAAAAGACGGCTTTTGTCACCACTAGTGGACTTTATGAGTTTCAGTGCATGCCGTTTGGCCTATGTAATGCGGCAGCCACTTTTGAGAGACTCATGGAGTGCGTCCTTCGTCAGGAGCAGTGGCATTCTTGCTTGATTTACGTGGATGACATTATAATCTTCGCAGAGTCCTTCGAGCAACATCTAGAACGACTTGATGAGATTTTGAGTAAGATTGGGGAGGCGGGTCTTAAAATATCTCCCAAGAAGTGTAAACTTATGCAAAAAGAGGTAAAATTCTTGGGACACCTGGTTAAAGAGGAAGGAATTTCCCCATATCCGGCAAAGACAGAGAAGGTGGATACGTGGCCTCAACCTAGATGTGTAAAGGAAGTACGTAGTTTCCTGGGAACTGTGGGATACTACCGTAAGTTTATCAAAGGTTTTGCAGCAATAGCTAAGCCGCTTCATAAACTGACCGAAAAGGAGTCGGAGTTTGTCTGGTCTGAGGAGTGTCAGGAAGCCTTTAACCAGCTGAAAAAGGCTTTGGTTACCTCCCCTGTACTGGTGTATCCAGATGCAAAGAGTCCATTTGTATTGGATACCGACGCTAGTGGATTTGGAATCGGAGGAGTTCTTTCCAAGCAGCAGGAGGATGAAGAACATCCTATCTGTTATTTCAGTCTAAGACAGAAAGGCAATATTGCGTGACAAGAAGGGATCTTCTTGCTGTGGTAGAGGCAATTAAGCACTTCCATCACTACTTGTATGGATCCGAGATTCTAGTTCGTACAGACCATAGTGCACTGAACTGGATACGAAGATTCAAAAATCCTGAAGGACAGTTGGCCAGGTGGCTCGAAGTGCTAGATACTTATAACTATCAGATCCAACATAGACCAGGTAGGATCCACGCCAGTGCTGACGGATTTTCTCGGAGATCCTGTGATACTTGTAAGTTCTGTAGAAAGCTGGAAGAGACTCATAGGATGGAGGTCCCGGAACCTGAAAGACAGGAGAAAATTAACTAAATCATGAGTTTAAGTTTAAAGGAGACTTTTGAATGGTTTCAAGGTCGAACCCCACAAGAACTGTTAGAGCACCAGAAAGAGGATGCTTCACGTAAGTATGTTTGGCAATGGAAAAGGGCTGGACAGCGTCCAAAATGGAAAGAGGTAGCTCCTATGTCCAGAGATGTGAAGTCCTACTGGGGTCAGTGGAACCGTATTGAGTTGCGAGAAGGGATACTATACCGTATCTGGTTAAAAGAAGAAACAAATGAAGAGATTTGGCAAATCATTATACCAAAAATATGGAGTAAGGAGGTCATGCAAAAGCTACATAATGACGTAGGGGCCGGACACTTGGGCCTCACCAGGACATTAGCCCGGATACGAGAACGTTTCTATTGGGCAGGTCTGAGTCAGATGGTGCGTCGTTGGGTGGAGCTATGGTGGCTGATATATGACATTTCGTCTTTTCGCTTTGTCGCCCGCGAAATAACGCCAAGCGAAATAACGAAATAACGAAATAACGCCAAAGCGCCAAAGCGAAAAGACGAAATAACGCCAAAGCGCCAAAGTTAGATAACGAAATAACGCCAAAGCGCCAAAGCGAAATAACGAAATAACGCCAAACCGAAGTGAAAATAACGCCAAAGCGAAGAGATAAAATGGCGTCTTTTCTCCCTC
>NW_018408829.1:163195-163766 GCF_002113885.1 Mizuhopecten yessoensis
GCTTTGGCGTTATTTCGTTATTTAGCTTTGGCGTTATTTCGTCTTTTAGCTTTGGCGTTATTTCGTCTTTTCGTTATTACGACTTTTCGTTATTTCACTTTTCGTCTTTTCTTCCATCAGCTTTGGCATTATTTCGTCTTTTCGCTTTGTCTATGTTTCGTCTCTTCGTTACTTTGTCTTTTCGTTTTGCTTTGAGCTTGCTGTCAAATCTATTACAGTTTTTTTTTTATCTATTACAGTTTTTTATATTATTGTTGTTGTAATAATAATTACACCGCTTTATCACATCGTCGGTGGTCTCAATGTGATTCACAAATTATTATCCGTTATTATAGGGCCTTTGCAAATAGCCAATATCTATTTCAACTCCATTGGAGCATACAGCAGGTATTGCCATTTTGGCGCTCACAGCTAACATTCAATAATTCTTACATTGCCCAAACACGTACTCATTTACAGCAGAGTAGACTGGAACAATCGGAGTAAATTATCTTGTTCAAATATACAACACAGTACCGTGACGTGACTCGAACCCGCAACCGTTCGGTCACGAGCCCGGCGCCCTACCACT
>NW_018408829.1:170094-201250 GCF_002113885.1 Mizuhopecten yessoensis
ACAAAGCGAAAAGACGAAATAACGCCAAAGCGCCAAAGCGAAAAGACGAAATAACGCCAAAGCGCCAAAGCGAAAAGACGAAAAGACGCCAAAGCGCCAAAGCTAAATAACGAAATAACGCCAAAAGGAGGGAGACAAGACGCCATTTTATCTCTTCGCTTTGGCGTTATTTTCACTTCGGTTTGGCGTTATTTCGTTATTTCGCTTTGGCGCTTTGGCGTTATTTCGTTATTTAGCTTTGGCACTTTGGCGTTATTTCGTCTTTTCGCTTTGGCGCTGTGGCGTTATTCCGTTATTTCGTTATTTCGCTTGGCGTTATTTCGCGGGCGACAAAGCGAAAAGACGAAATGTCATATATCAGCCACCATATGGAGCAGTGTACATAATGCCAAGCGAGGAAGCAACCGCGTAAGAGTACAAGGGGAAAGATGAGCTAGTACCGAGTTGGAGCACCGATGGAGAGGATTGCCTTGGACATCATGGTTAATTTCCCCGAAACCTCAAAAGGGAACAGATATGTGTTAGTTGTCACTGACTACTTCACTCGCTGGGCAGAAGCTTATCCTATGCCTAATCAAGAAGCCTCCACAGTAGCAGAAATCCTGGTTAAGGAATTTATATCGCGTTATGGTGTACCACGTCAAATACATTCCGACCAAGGGAGACAATTTGAATCAGATCTGTTTCAACAGTTGTGTGATAGACTAGGGATGGACAAGACGCGGACTACTGCATACCATCCACAGGGCGACGGATTAGTGGAGCGTTTGAACCGCACAATTCAGAACATGTTAAGTAAAGTCGTCCATAGGAATCAGAAAGATTGGGAGGAATTTCTTCCCTTGGTGATATATGCCTACCGTTCATCAGTACAGGAGAGTACGAGAGAAACTCCTGCGATGATGATGTTGGAACGGGAGGTGGAGCTCCCTGTCGACCTGCTGTATGGGAGACCGCCTTCAGACCAATCTGACCAAGACAACATTACAGACAACCATAGTTTTGTAGAAGACCTACTCAACCGTATGTGGAAAATACATGACCTGGCTAGAGATAAAATGAAGGTGACAAGTGACAGACAAAAGAAACATTATGACAGTAAGGCATCTGGTGTGGGTATATCAATACAAGTCTTACGGAGGAAAAAGAAAGCTAGCCAGACCCCGGGAGGGCCCATACACCGTAACCAGAAAACTATCAGATATAGTGTACTGCATAAAGAGGGGACCTCATGCCAAAAGTAAAACAGTAAACATGACACCGTAACCAGAAAACTATCAGATATAGTGTACTGCATAAAGAGGGGACCTCATGCCAAAAGTAAAACAGTAAACATGAGAAGACTAAAACCGTATAAAGGCGAAGTAAAGAGGTGGTTTGTACCCTCTTCTGATTGAGTACTGCGGCCATAGAGATCAATCAGTTGCACATGTATATACGTTAACCAGTATATGCAGTGTAACCGGGAACCAAGGATGTTTTCTGTTGGTTTGTTCCAGGTTTACCATGTACAATTACAAGGGAAACAAATACGTCAGCCAGAGTGACCAAGATATGGTGAAGTGCGATGACTGTGGGAGGAGATTCTTCTCTGAGGCACGCCTGAAGCACCACGTCAGGAATGACCATGGGGAGAGAGTGAGCTGCACTTTATGCACTTACTCGGTGACGAGGGCGAGGCGACATCGGCTGAGAGATCACATGAAAACCCACCAAAGACCGAGGTCGAGGAACAATGGACCCCTCGCCAGTTCAACATTTACATTCCCCTCCCCTAAGAAGATTACCGCCACACCACCGCAGGAAAGACTTCTGTGGACATCGCCACCCCTGTCGCCGATGATGTCGGAGTGGAAGGGTTTCCCAGATATCACAATCAGGGAGGAGGCAAAGCTCCATCAGGTGGTTGCGGAGGCTATGGGGTGGAGCCAGACAGCGTCTGAGGGGGCTCAACAGCCCTTGACCACGTCAGTTGTTACCTCATTGGATCTGCCAGCTCCAATAGAAGACAGTAGGATAACAGCTGTCAAGGGATCAAACAAGGTGGTGATCGAGCAAGATGGGGTAGGTCCTGTGACCGAACAGGAAGGAAGGGCTGGGGCTTCCTGGCAGACGACCCAAGATAATTTTTGTAGGTGCTCCCAGCTCTATAATGGAGGGCCATACAGCCCAGCTGTTGAGGGCGACCCCCACGGCAGTCAGGAGGACGGCCAGACAATTTAAAAGGCACTTCCTGCCAGTTGGCTACCTGGAAGTCCGACGGGAGGAGACGGCGGTGATGCCCGACGGGACCCGATATAGCCTGGTGGATTACTGGACACGGGATCCAGAGTGTAGAAAGACACGGGAGTGTGCCACTCAGACAGACTGATTTTAATTTATAAGAATATAGAAACAAATATTACATGTAGGTTTAAACATTAATAATCATAATAATTCAAATATAAAAATATATTTGTGGCAGCTTGTCCACATTCTAAAGCATTTTAATATGTATTACTTTACTTTATTTTATTTAATTTCAAGAAGAAAGTTATTATCTATTCTAGTCTAATGAATTTAGTTTAGAATGTTTGGAAATCTTGTTAAAAGTTTGTTTACTTTAAGCGAAATACAGATTAGGTCAAGTCAATTATCAAGAGGAGAAATATATAACAGTTGTAATATAAAGAATATAGTATGGTGTGTACTTGGGTGAAATTATACCATGTATATATGGTAAATGGATGTGAATAAGGTACAATAGTTCATGCATAATGTAGATAATGTGAATAGTAGGAAATTATGCGAAACGTGTATTTCAAAGTTTATTATGATATATTGGATGTATCGAGTAAGTAAGTTTTTGTTTTCTTTTAGAAATTTCAAGTTTGATATATATATATGAGTTGCAATGTTTGAATTCATCTGTTGTTAAATACAGTCAGCATGTCAAATTTTTAGATACAGAGAGTAACTGTGAACATACCATTCAAAAGAATTAACATTGTTAAGTGCATATAGTTGAGAGTTTTTAATAAGTGAGGGCTATGTTATTTTTGCATTGTTTGCTCTAGTGAGAATGTGTCATAGTATTCAAACAATATATGTGAGGTTAATTGTTCATAATTATATTTATTCATCTTTTAACATAAGTATTATTGTAAAGGTGTAATGTCCGGGGGGGACATTCAAGTGTTAACGTTGTTTATATTCGGGACCATCTTTAATTATTATTGTGTTCCCCAGCATCGTTTGCTCGTTCTGTTAAATCGGACTTTAGTACTACCGAGACATGGCGATTTGAGACGTGCGTCTAGCATTTTAGTTTCCAATAATAACGTACTTTATAAAAGCTGTCAATGAGAATCGCGGTAATTAAACATTTACATATATCATAGTTTAATCGCATCTTAAGGATTTCCTGATCAGTCGTCATTTAGTCGTGTAGTTTGTCATTTTCAGTCGATCTTGTTCATATGTTTATTTTCGACAACATGTTGTTCTCCGGTAATGCAGTGCGCATGTCCGAGGCCGGAAGTTTACATTTTCACATTGTGTGTATGTCAACCAATCATATTAGAGTCCCGGCACGTGAATTTCTCGGGACGGTGTCCCGTTATTTTCGGGACTATTGCTAAACATCGGCAGTCACGACTCAGCAGCCGATGAGTACACACGGTTTTAAGATCTCGGAACCGCTTACCAGGTTCGAGCGTGATTCACTTCCTATTTTTCCTAGGGATATAGCCTATTGTCATTTAATCTATCAAACTATTTTTAGAAGGGATTTCTCTGTAATCGCTTATGGTAAAGTGACGTCAAAGTCGTATAAAATGTAGGTCAATGTTTACATTAGAAACCGTAACGAACTTCAGTCAGATATACTTCCTACTGCTAGAATTGAAACAAATAAGGTTCATTGTTGATATCTATATGTCAGATTTACTGTATAAGTCAGAATGATAGTGAAACTGAGTTATATTGGAAGTTTTAGTGTATATGTACAGAACAAGAGTGAGATACGTTGATATGGACTTGTATTAACCTTGCAACTGTCATGCTCGTATGGCTCCAGTCCACCTATGTATATAAATAAACATTATAGAACTGTTCATTTGGCGTTTGATCACTGTCACTGAGTGGGTTCAAAGTAGTATCCAGTTCAGAGTAGCCTTGCTTACCAGAGGCAGAGTAGACCCCATTGACCAGGGGCTAAGAAGAGACCCTATTGACCAAGGGTGAAGGGTTGGCTATCTCACTACAAATTATAGGCCTTGAGAGAGATAGACCCGACCACGTTACATGAGATTAGATATCTTCTTTACAAAACCTTTATCTTTTTGTTTTAATTAAATGACTGCTTTCTATTATTACCCATGGTTTCTCTGGTTCGCGTATTCCAGTGGAGGTGTCCTTTCTTGGTACTGTCAGTTCTGGTAGCATTGCCTTGTTGTAAAAGGCAGTAAGTTTTGGTACCATTACGTCATTCCATAAACCAATATCCCTAAATATCCTTTCAACATGCAATTGATTTGGGTTGGTCCTGCGAACCACAAAGTCTACCCAAGGTAATTTCAGGATGTTCATCTATCCTTGGCACTGGTAGTAGTAATTGTGGTTCCGTTTCAGTGTGAGATTCCCATCACACAGTTCCAAACAAAACTTTCCCTTATCAGCAGCCTGTTGGAATGACATTTCGTTCTTTTGGAGTAGGTTTTTCACTTCCACCAGTCCATACTCATTCCCCTCTTTAACTTTGCCATCTGGACTGGCTGCCAAGAATTTATGATCTTCATCAATTACAAGGCTCACAGGGGATACTGTCACTGTGGAACCTTCATCTCTCTTCTTCATCGTGTATTCCTTGATGGTAATATGTTCACTGTTTGTTCCGTATACTGTGAAACGATTGCCAGCAAACCCCTTGTACAAAAGATCCCTAACCAATGGAGTGACATTACGATTGACGCTCCTCCACACAACATCCCCAAATCTTGAAGAGGTCCGACGTTTCTTTCGCTCCTCCATCCACACACCACTGAGACACTGCTCCCTAGGTAAAAGTTCAATACCTTGAGTTTTGTCTTTGGTCAGTGCAATGTGGGTGGAGAGGTACTGCCTACATTCATTTTGAAGGGATTCTGGTGACACATCTTCCACAACGTCAAGAACATCTACCCCATACTCTGTGCGAGCTTTATTGCTGGTAGCTTGTGATTCTTGTGACATCTTTCTTTTATATGCCCTAGCTTTCACCTCTGGTTTGTATTTACTGCGACGGCTTACCAGCAAATGTCGAGCCCGTTGGTGGTAGTGGGAGGTGAATGCAGATCCTTGTTTAATGCAAGTGACTTTATGCCATACAACTGGAGACCATGCTGCACCATAGGTTTTACGTAGAGCTCCACCATAGCACCAACTGTGCCAAGATCCGCGGTTGCATCTGTTGTACAGCTTTCCACCATCAAATTTGGAACGAATTTGCATCCAGGACTCAACTAGATTTGTTGTGAAGTTTCCTATGAGACGAAAACTGTTTGATGCAAGACGATTGAGCAAAATGCTCACATCCCTCAAAATGTCTGGATCAAGATCTAATGAACTGGATGACTCATATCGGCTTTCCTCAATGTCCTCGTCACAGGCAACTTCATTCCAAACTAACTGTTGTTCTGACAGGACAGATGGAATAGTCTCATCAGTGTTTGTATCTGTAGGATCTGGTATGGTTACCGACTCCTCTGTTACTCTCTGGTGTGGCCGTTTCTTACAGAAGTCGCTGCAATGCTGATGGTTACCAAACAAATGGTGAATAGAATTGCAGATGTCGTGTTGCAATTGCTGCGCAGCAGTACTTGTGTTTGTACCTGTTGATCGCATGCGGATTGCACATCTAACACCTTTCACAAGACGTATTCTCATTTGTTTGGTAAATTTCCCACGACCTTTATAATGTGGTTTGCTCTCAACTAGCTTCTCTAAATTGGCACGGAGACATTTGCAGGCATGGTTAGCACACTCCATCTTTACTACATGCTTTCCCCATATGGGTACTTGCTGTTGTATCCGGGCATACACAGAACTGTCTCCATCAGCAATGAGACACATGTAACAAACTCCATGCAACTGTTCAGCCTGCATAAACCCTTCAACAATGATGTCTGCCTCCATAGCCTAGCTTGTTTCTCTCCAATTTTTGAAACATAGGTGAGGGGTGGGATCGCAGTGCCTTGACTCTGCAGATGGGTAAATGCTTGTTGCGCACTCCAATGTGTAGAAGTTTTCCTGTAACAGCTCCGAAATGACACCCACTCCTCCAAGGGCATTGTATGTGTGTTTGTGTGATCTTTTTCCATCACAAACAACAGTTATGGCTGGTACTCCTTGGTGATATTCGTTTCTTTCAATGGCTAAACGTCTGTCCTCGACTCCAGCAGCTAGCATATCATTTTTCATCTCTGCTTGCCACAAGTCACCGATTTCCTGTTTCAATGCAGTGAACTGACCTTGGCGCATTCCTGGTATTCCCATGGTAGCTAGCATTTCATTCATCGAAGAAAGACCACCTCCAGTAACCACGAATCCCCAAACTGTTCGCAAATTAATTTGGTACGTAGAAGATCCCAGTACTTTTGGACTTGTTTCCATTTTGAAAGTCTGTCCACATTCCACAACACGATAACTTCGACATACTGGCAAATTATGTTTCACCTCTGTGGTGGTGGAGACGGGTGATTTACCCTCCTTTGCTAATTTACCAGCAACTGGACATACTGCACAGTGCATAGTCACCTCTGTCATATGGCCCTGCAACAAATCCATATCCAGAATGCGACTTCCATCTGGTTTGGCATCACTCTGTGCAGCAATACATATGCGTGTTGCTTCAGTGTTTAACTTCAATGCTTTCATTTTCAGAGCTGTAGGAAGCAATCACCTCACAATGAAGCGGGGTGCCGGTTCTCCATTTATTCTAGAAAACTTCTTACGGATTTGATAGCTTCCTTGTTTACTAGCTTGGCGTTCAACATGGAGAATCCTTTCTGCCAACCGTTTACGCCTCTGTTTAAAAAAGGCGATAATTAATTCCCCTTGGAGGGTTAAACTTTCGGGGACGCCTCCTGTTCTTGTTGCCTTTGGCCATGATATGTAACAAATACTGGCAATCTATATGGCGAGGCAATCCTCACACACAAAGAAAGTGACACAAATGGCTATTTCAGTATTTACAAGTTACATACTGACAAAACCAACAATGCAAAAGACGAGTATGGCGAGGCAATCCTCACACATACAAACTAATGCAAGCTATCAAATTCGCAGAGAGTTCACACAGTAAATGGCTGGTAATTATGTAAAAGATGAGTATGGCGAGGCAATCCTCACGCACACTTAATAGTTCACACACAAACAAAATGTTGCTATGAAGAAGATGAGTATGGCGAGGCGATCCTTACGCACACCTAATAGTTAACACACGAAGAGAATGTTGATATGAAGAAGATGAGTATGGCGAGGCGATCCTCGCGCACACTTAATAGTTCACACACAAAGAGAATGTTGATATGAAGAAGATGAGTATGGCGAGGCAATCCTCAAACACACACACACACACACCCTCATGTATTGGGTTAAGTTTGTGGCAATGCAAATATTCTTAATGGCGAGGCAATCCTCACACACTAAATGTCAACAACATGTATTTGCAATGGTTTCAGTAACTTTACGAAGCCAGTTCCTGCTCAATAATAATTTTGTCAGTGAGAATTATTGTTTTTTTCCTTAGTGAAGTTGCCCCAATATGCTGACTTTTCTCAAGATATTTCAATAATTTTCCTTCACTCATAATAATGCCAGTCCAAAATGTGTCCAATAAAGTAATGCCTAATTTTCAAACAGTGAATCGAATAAAAAGTATACCCCCAAACCCAAAAACTATCCAAATAATCAGTAATTATACTTTTAATATCATGTACCAAATTTATAATATTCTACTAGTACTATATCCAATATTGAATGCACTATTCGTATGAGTCTCCGTATCTTTCGCTGTAAATGTGTTGTAATGAATAGAACACGTGTGACGATTTCAGGGGCTTCCTCTTGGGTTTACAGAGCGTTTATTGTATTGAAAAGAAATGCCGAACAAATTGCCCTGTAATAATATCTTAACACGGGGCAAACCTCACTGGAATGCCATGGCTGTGACGTAACCACAATCAAACTCAATAAACCGATCGTCATATTTTTACAACAACAAGACGGTGGGAAACATTTGCCTTTGGAATAAGATAAATCGCGGCCAGTTTCACACACGATCGTAACACGATATAATTTATCAACGCTCATTTTATGTATACAACAATAACTTATTATTGTAATGACTACGGTGAAACCATACTTGTACATTATTTAACTGAAAATGTGTTCGTCTGTACTTTCTGTTTGTAGTTTTGTTAACCGGAAGTGCCCAACAACACATTTTCTCGATTTTTGTACATGCGCCTATGTAAACCCTTCAGGTGACGGAATGTTACTTTTCTTACACGAATAAATTGTAAATATATAGTTATTTCGGACGACATTAACACGTAAATAACAAAATTAACATTAGATAAGGGATTAAAAATTGTTGTCGTCATTTTTGACGATATGTCATTCGATGGGCGTAATGATATCAGAAATGTGAATCGCCCAAGCATTGCGAACAGACATGAAGAACACTTTACGTTGGACGATGAGAAAGTTGAATATCACACCAGAAATCGCATCAGTTGAAGATCGCAACATTCTGGTATATTTCTTACATTCAATACGTGTTTATGCATCGAATCATTGCCAACTTGGTACCACTCGACATCTGTGTAGCAGAAGATCAAACGTCGAAGTTTGAAAAAACCGCTGCTGACATTTCTATCCAAAATGGTGGCTGTCCCACAACACCCCAACTACCTTCATTTTGGATAATATCAACGTATATTCTCATATTTCAAATTCCGAACTCTTATACCTCTAGAGTATATATATGTGGTTCTTTTTAACGGTGTTTGATTACAAATGACGAATTGGTGAAAGCTGTAGTTGTGCCACCGTAAAAAATACAAACATTCTCAGTTTTTGTTATTCAAATGATTTTTTGTGTGTTTAATCACATATCGTTTCAAACAATCCTGCAATGAAGTCAGCTGACAAACAAATACCATTTTGTAATTTGTAACTTTGACAATGGTCGAAATTGAAAAATAGGCAGTTTTGCCAACATGGTCGACTATGCTCCCCCTTAAATGTCTTAATATGTTGGTTGTGTTGCATGGGGAAAATACCCTGAAACCTGTCGATTAAAAACGAAGTAAAAACTAGCAGAAACTGAATAGATTTCTACTTTCTTCTGTTGTTATTTTCCAGAAAAATACGCATGGTATACTTTAATTCAGAAAAACACACCTTATGGCTAACTGGTTTAGCTTATCTATTGTTAAAACAGATGGCAGAACAATAATGGTCGCTTCCACAGAGACCTGAGAATTTGTTACATCTATATTTGGACCTAAACTAAGGTGTTTCTAGTAATTTTACAACTTTTGGGGGATTTGTGGCATTTTTACCGAAAATGAATCGGGGCTCGGGGAATTTCTTTTAACTCATTCGGCGTCAGAATAATACAACAGAGGTCCTGGGCGAGATCTTTAGTGGAGACATTGAAATATCAATTCCCACGGTTACATACTTGCCGCAGTGAGCCACGAAATGTATATTGTGTCTCCATATGATGTTACCTGTTCGCTTACCTGTAGTCACGTACATGTGCGTGTACACACTCTGGCATACCCTATACGCTATGTTCCATATGAAATTATTTTTGAAATGACCCCTGTATCTGCTTGTCTATGTCTCTGTCTCCTTGCTCCGTGCTAGGTCTACCCCAAAATGAGAAAGGTCTATTTGGACGTCGGCCGAACACAGACTTTCGTCAGTGATGGAAGACAATAAACAAGTCGATCAACAAACCAATCGTTTGGGAAAATATTCCTGATATATACCGACTAGAGAACGTTACAGTGATTACAAAAGCTATGTAGGAAGGTTGCGTAAGTCTTCCGTTTAGCGGTAATAATAAAGGTCGCTGAGCAAGTGGTCGTGTTGCCAAGGCACTCAGTTAGAGGTTAGGGGTTAGAGGCAGCACAGGGGCTGTAGGAAAGATAATTTAGCGGCAGTTAACATAGAAAGTGGACAACTAGTTATATGCATATGCGCAGTAGCCAGGCAGGAGTAGCAAGTGCACCTTGAGAGCAGATACTCAGTTAGAGGTTAGGGGTTAGAGGCAGCACCGGGGCTGTAGGAAAGATAATTTAGCGGCAGTTAACATAGAAAGTGGACAACTAGTTATATGCATATGCGCAGTAGCCAGGCAGGAGTAGCAAGTGCACCTTGAGAGCAGATACGCTGCTATATGCTAAGCCTGTGCGCAGTAGTCAGGCAGGGGTAGCCAGTGCGCTGTGAGTGCCGGTACACTGCTCAGAGACAAACCAGTGTGCGAGGTTGGCCACTGCGCAATAGTAACCGGTGCGTTGTCCTGAGCTAAGGCCAGTGTGCGAGGCTAACCATTGCGCAATAGAAGAGCAATAGTTAAGCCTGTGTGGATTTGTTAGGTCGTGTTGTGGTAATGAGAGTGCCGTGGCAGGTAGCCCTAGACGGTGTTGCTATCATTGTTGTATGATTTGGTGTCCCGGGGTTCTCTGCATTAGAATCAGTTGTAAATATTCTTATTCTTGTCTGATTGAGATTGGGTCTGCAGTGTGCTAATTAGTTAGTGCCTGCAGGATGCTTTTAAGTTAGTGAGCCATGGCTACCAGGGTTAAGATACCATTATAAGCACAGCATATCCCGAGAGACACTTGGGACCGACCAGATAGGTACCGACCACCGTGCACGTTACACAGGCCGGTTACCACAACCAGTTATTGTCGGAAAAAACCCTATTATTTTTGAATAGGCAAATCTGTTTTCACAACAATTATTGTTACAAACTAGTTGCGTTATCATATACTAATATTGTTGGAAAAATAGAACTGGCATTACAAACAATTATTGATGGAAAAGCAGGCCTGTTTCTTCAAAAAACGTTTGTTGCATAAGTAAGCCTTTTACCACAAACAAACAGGCCTATTAGGACAAATACTTATTGTTAGGTAATTAAGCCTGTTACCAAATAAAAAAGTTTGGTAATTAAATCTGTTATCATAAAACCATTATTGTTGCATACGTAGACCCGTCCTCCTGGTTAAAACAGCACGTACTCTATCTTGAATGTACCCATCGTATATTTTCTTAATATCACATGTAAATTGTGGTTTAAAAGAATAAAATCTTGTCTTGTCTTGTCCTGTCTTGTTACCACAAACAAGCATGCCTGTAATGACAAATAGTTATTGTTTGGATAATTCGGCCTGTTAGGCCTGTTATCATAAACAATCATTGTTGCATAAGCGTTCCGTTAACCACAAACTATTTGTTTTGCATAAGGAGGTATTTATTCACAAATAATCATTATTGGAAAAAGAGGGTGGTTGCCAAAAACAATCGTTGTTGAATGTAAACATAAAAAAATAATATTGGATAAGCAGGCCTTTCACCATAAACAATTATTATTGTTTAACTTCACCTGTTATCAAAAATATATATAATGGATTGGACATGTCTTTTAACTAACAATCACAATGAGATAAACAGGCATGATATATCAAATATAACTGAACTCCGGCCATGAGTTATTCCTATTGGTGATGTTTGTAAGTATCTAATTTTGAGTAATGACGATTTGACCGGAATATATAGCAGCGGAAAAAAGAAACTGTGCATGCGGAGTATTGTAATAGAACATGTATTACCAACTGTATATACATGAAACTGACCGAGTATGGCACATACACACTATCCGTGTGTCATTGACAGTTTTTCCCGTGCAATTTGCTCTCTATAGGCGTTGTCCAGTTTGCACGTTTTTCTCGTCCAGCCATCCAATTCGACAATGAAAATTTATTTTTCAACTGTTGGGTCACTCTGTTGAGACCAGTGAACAGTAAAAACAGCATTATAACGTTTTAATTTGTGATTAATGCTATGCCGAGGCTCAATGAAAATGACTGCCTCCGGGTTATTGGTATGCTTCAAGCTGGTATGGGCCAAGCCGTTGTTTCTACACGTGTTCATGTCCATCGAAACAAATCCGGGATTTGTGGAGACGACATCAACAGTTTGACCACGTCGGCGATCGACCTCGTGCGGGACGTCCACGTGTGACGTCACGTCAACAGGACAACCATATTCGGCTTGTCCATTTGAGAAATCGCTTCCAAATGGCAAGTTAGACTGCACGGACAATCCATGGGATGCTAGCAATAAGCCCGAGAATTGTACGGAACCGATTGCGTGAACGAGTTATCCGTCCGCGACGTCCTGCAATCCGCCCAGTTCTTCTGCCACGTCATCGTGTAGCACGTTTGGACTGGTGCAGAAGTCATCTGCGATTTACTCGACAGGATTGGGCAGGCATTTTGTTTACGGACAGGTCGCGAGTCCACCTGGATAATAGTGACGGCCGTTCCCGAGTGGAGAACGTTTCCGTAACGCGTGTGTGGTACATTGACGGGAGAACGTCTCTGGTGGTTGTTAACGGGAATTTTATCGCGCTACGTTACCGTGACGAGATCCTCCGGATCCACGTCGTTCCATTTGTGCAAGGGCAGCAATGTCACATAACGCTACAGCAGGACAACGCCAGACCATTCTGGCCCAGCAGAACGTATTGCCCTGGCCTGCTGTATCCCCCGATCTGTCGCCCATTGAACACCCCTAGGATGAAATGAAGCGCAGATTACGGGTATTACCTAATAAACCTGTGACGTTGGCTGATTTGGCTGCAGCGTTGGTACAGATCTGGAATGCCATACCAAAAGCATTCTTGAGCCGTCTGATAGGCTCCATGCGTCGACGTTGCCAGGCTGGATTCAGGCAAACGGTGGACATACGAGGTATTAACTTTGTGAACTCAGTATTGACCCCTGCTGTGTTTACTTCACTCCTGAACGGAACTTATTGATTCCATAACGTGGAAAATGGAATGCAACTGTTAATAAATAAGAAATAAATTGTCCCTGAAAACCTTGTTGTTCTACGTCATACACGTTTATTTTTTATAACACATTTTAGGTATGCACAGTTTCTTTATTCCGCTAGTATACTAGTATACATGTAACAGTTTTGAGAGTGTTTTTTTACGCTGTTGGAAATGTAATGGATCGGTAAGAAGTATGTACGTAGAAGACAAGTACAGATACTGTGCGTGCAGTAACTATTGATCATGGTCATTAAAACAGTGGTGCTGCTTTCAATAAATGCAAGTTTAAAATGGTTCCGGTTTGCATGTTAATACACATGATCTGCGTCCGTTGGAAACACACTCGATGGGATCTAAATTGATCACCGAGAACGGTCAAGGTCAGAGCTGAGCCTTACACTTCCGGTCTTTGAAATGAATTCCCGGCTCAATGAAAAACATACGTCACCAGTAAAAAGTGAAATCGACAGCAAAACATAATAGTCTATTTACTAGCTTCCGTTAAATGCCTCCGTATAATATATAGACCCTTTTAAACCTCTTTGCAAGACAGATTTGTTTTCTATTCATTAACTGATACATAGATTTCCTCAATTAAATTTCAAATACCGAAAATGACACGTACTTAGAGCTTCCGACAGAGGAAACCATTTCGTTGTGCTTTCCAATGTTCGGGGATGCGTCAGTCATCGCTTGTGACAGCTGATGGCTGTTATAACTCCTTGGGGCGACATACGTGACACACAGAGTTTGCGATAGCGTTAAAATGTACGAAACTGTGAGGTTCAAGCTCTTTCAAGACATGCTTGATTATTAATCTTTTACTATTTTACTTTGGCTGATTATCAGACCTTTTCAAAGGATGCAAGATGATATAATTTTAATACAGCCTTTATGTTATGAAGTATATCAGATAAAATAGGAAAATATTCTTGTTGAGGAAGGTAAGTTACTACCAGTACGTATATGGACAATACTGGTAGGTCGATGTACCGCTATCAAATATACTTAAGTTTATTCAATTTTTTTTTAAGATTAAGACAATGTTCTTGACAAAACGAATTAAAGATAATATAAGTACCATGGGAGAAAAGTTGACTTACATGGGGAAATTGGGAAATTAATAATTTGTCTCTTATTTCAAGTAGTTTGTAATTCAACCTAATTGATTTATATAAAGACATCAATGTGTCATCTTGATCCCATAGAACGTTTTGAATACGTTGTAAGAACATTGGTTTTTATTATGTATGTTCAATGTTCAATAACAAACCCGACAAGATGGTGGCTCAACATGTGCTATTTATATCCCATAATAGTATGTGTATAAAACCAGAAACGGGTATCCGGATTGGTTGCATACATTACATTCCTTCCCTTTTAAGTTGAGACATTTTTTTGTTTAAACAAGATCTTATATGTAACTATGGTAACTAACTAAATTACAGTAATGTAATACTGAAATAATTGACTAGTTTTACTTAATACTGAAACACATTCCTTAACAAGTCCTATGGTATTTCGTTCCCTTATCCAGTCCTACTTACATGTATAATAAATCACTTCGCAATGTTCTCAGGAATAAAACACCATTATGATTAAGTACGAACCCTGTCCATATGCTTAAAGCTTAAGTTTAATATGAAAAAGGATATGTTATTCCTAAGTGGTGCTAGTCGTCACGAAATCCTTTAGATATGATGGTGGCTTCCTGGCGCGTTGTGGACGGGCATGGTCTGATTTATTCGCAGACTGTTCTGGTCTCGACTCAGGTTTTGCGGGTGAGTGAGGTTGCGGATCGCAAGCGGTAACACACGGTGGTTCGAATTGTGGTGGGTCATTAGACTCGCGTTGTTCATCGAACGACTCGCAATCAATCTCCTGGTTTGATTCCTGATTAGACAGACAATGACGTTGACAAATTTGGTCCACATGACGTCGCGTTACTCCTCCTCCCTCATATTCCACTGTATAGGATAGTGGACCTGATTTTGAGGCCACCGTACCAAACTTCCACTTCGTTCCAGTCCAAAAGTTTTTCACCAACACTGTATCACCGACGCAGAACGAACGATCCTTTGCTCTACTATCGTGATACATTTTTTGATACTGCTGCTGATCGGTCATGCGTTCGCACACTTCCGGTTTTTCCAAATCCAACTTGGTTCTTAACTTCCGGTTTAACAACAGTTCAGCAGAAGTTAATTCAGTCGTTGTCTGTGGTGTTGAACGGTAAGCAAGTAAAACCCGTTGAAGTTTTGTTGACAACGTTCCTTCCATTTTCTCCATTTTCTTCATTCCCTCTTTGAAGATACGCACCGAGCGTTCGGCCATCCCGTTAGAAGATGGATGATATGGTGATGTTTTCACGTGCAGAATGCCATTTTCTGATGTAAACTTTTTGTAATTTTTCACTTGTGAAACATGTTCCATTGTCAGACACCATCATTTCGGGAAATCCATGTGTGGCGAATGCTTGTCGAAGTTTCTCTATAGTCACTCCTGACGTAGAGGTTTTCGTTAGATATACTTCTAGCCACTTGCTGTAAGAATCAATCACGATCAAAAACATGTGTCCCATAAATGGACCCGCGTAATCAACGTGTATGCGTAGCCATGGTCGTTCTGGCCATTCCCATGGGTGCAATGGTGCCACAGGTGGCGACGCACTTTGATGTTGACAGTCAACACATCCTTTTACCGTCAGTTCCATATCAGTTCTATTCCTGGCCACCACATGCAACTCCTCGCGAGGCTTTTCATGCGAACTATGCCTGGGTGTCCTTCGTGCATTCCTCCAAGAGTTTCGCCTGACCAGGTTTGGAGACTACGACACGACTACCCCACATAATACATCCATTATGTATCGTGAGTTCACACTTCCTGGATGTGAATGGACGTAAACTTTCATCCTTGGACATTTCCGGCCATCCTTTGAGAATAAACTTGGATACCTTTTTGAAAGTTGAATCCCGTGTAGTCCAATCTGCAATTTGTTTCGCAGTGATGGGTGTGCGGTCAGTGAACTCAATGAGCAATATAGTTTCGCCAGGTGTCGGTACCTGCAGTGTCGTATCGGCCAGCGGCAATCGACTTAACCCATCTGCATTACTATTTTCAACATCTTTCCTGTAGATGAGGTCATACTCGTATGCTGATAAGAGAATCGCCCAACGTTGAACGCGAGGAGAAGCCATTGCAGGAATAGCTTTATCGGCCCGAAGCAAACCCAGCTGTGGTTTGTGATCTGTGAAAATGGTGAATCGCCTTTCATACAGATACTGATGAAACTTCTTAATGCCGAATATGACAGCTAGACCTTCTTTCTCGAGTTGTGAGTAGTTTTTCTCGGCAACCGCTAGAGTTCTTGACGCATAGGCTATTGGTCTTTCCTGACCATCCTCCATGGTGTGCGATAACACAGCACCTACTCCATATGGCGAAGCATCGCACGATAGTACCAAATCTTCGTTTGGATCGTAGTGTACGAGTAGTTGTGAAGATTGTAACAAATCTTTGGCCTGATTCCATGCTTTCTTCTGACTCTCCTTCCATGTCCACTCTGCAATTTTTTGCAACAACTCGTGCAGTGGAGCCAGAATCGTAGAGAGGTTTTTTTAGATAACAGCCATAATAGTGTATTATCCCCAAAAAAGCTCCTGGACATAAGTGCGTGCAGGATATTCTTTAATTGCACGGACCTTTTCGTCAATGGGCTGAATACCGTCACGGTTAATGCGATGACCTAAATACACGACTTCATCTGATAGAAACCCGCACTTTCCCTTCTTTAGGAGTACGTTGGCTTTGTTCAGACGGGCTAAAACTTCTTCCAAGTGCAATAAGTGATCCTCAGTATTTTTTCCGGTCACTAGAATGTCGTCTACGCGAACGACTACTTGAGGTATTCTTTGGAGCAAATTTTCCATTATTCTCTGGAATATACCAGGCGCGGATGAAATGCCGTATGGGAGCCTGTTGTACTGAAACAGTCCCTTGTGAGTGTTTATTGTAGTATAACGCTTTGATTCGTCATCTAACTTCAACTGTTGGTACGCTTGGCTCTAGTCCAGTTTACTGAATTTACTACCCCCTCCAAGTGTTGCGTACAAGTCCTCGGTTTTTGGGATAGGATAGTTATCCAACTCGGAAACTTGATTCACGGTTACTTTATAATCACCGCAGATCCGAATACTCTTGTCGGCCTTGACGATGGGTACAATCGGTGTCGCCCAGTCGGAAAATTCCACTGGCGCTATGGTACCTTCCTTAGACAACCGGTTTAATTCGTCCTCAATTTTGGAACGCAACGCATATAGCACGGGTCTAGCCTTGAAGTACCTCGGTTTGACATTTGCATCGACGTGTAATTTTGCTTTGACACCTTGAAACTTTCCAAGTTCGTCACGGAATACCGGTTTATATTTCTGCACCAAGCCCTCAAGCGTAGTTGCTCCCCTCTCAGTATTCGAGTTTGTGACCTTGAATATTTCACTCCAGTCCAGTTTTAAGTGTTGTAGCCAATCTCGACCAATTAAGCATGGGCTGTTCCCCTTGACAACTACTAGTGACAACTGACTCTGGAAATCCTTGTACCCGACAGTCAGCTTACACTGTCCTGAAACTGGAATGATTTCCCCAGTGTATGTTTTCAACCTTGAATTTGACGGATGAAGATTTACTTCTCCTGGGCCTTTGCTGATTAAGCGGAAGGTTGTCTCGTCAATGACAGTCAATGACGCACCGGTGTCAACTTTCAAGTAGGGTGTTCGACCCTCACTAACACGAAACATGGAATAGACTTCATCGTAGTCGTCATCAACATCATCCAGGGCATGTACAGTATTCCTCTGTACATTATTCCCCTCTCTTCCTCTGACAAAAGGGCGTTTGTAGGATGGTTTTTTGGGACCTCTGCTTTTCTTTTGTTCATCTCTCTGTTTATTTCTGCATTTGTCCTGAATGTGTCCTTTCATTTTACAATAGAAACATTCCACATCCTTAAATCTACATTCCTGTGGGTCATGGTTACCACCACAGCGGTAACATGATTTTGGAGTCTGGGCTTTGTTTACTTTGTGTGCAGGTTGTTTTTGGGGTTTACATGTTACTTTATTAAGTTTTTCTGGTGGTTTAGTGTTTTGAAGATCAAGGACGTTTTGTGCCGCCATCTCCATTGCATGGGCTGTTTCAAAGGCCCTTTTGTAAGTTAGGTCTTTTTCTGACAACAAACGACGTTGAATACGGTCATTGTTTATTCCGCATTCCAATCGATCACGTATCATCGTTTCTAATGTCTCTCCGTAATAACAATGTTCAGTCAAATGACGTAACGCCGCGACGTACTCAGTAACCGACTCATTTTGATGTCGAGAACGACTGTTGAATTTAAATCTTTGCACGATTTCCGATGGCTTAGGTGCAAAATGATCTTGTATTACTTTCACCAGTTCATCATAGGATTTATCTCCCGGTTTGGTAGGGGCTAACAGATCGCTCATAAGTTTATAAACCTTGCTTCCACATACACTGAGCAGTATGGCATTTCGCCTTTGTTTGTCAGCGGCCTCTGTATTACCGACCGCGTTTGCGTCGAAATAGTGACCAAGACGCTCTGTATAGTGTTCCCATGACTCCGAAGCCTCCTCAAAAGCTTCGATCTTACCAAATGTTGCCGCCATTGCCGTTAGTTTTCACTCGTCGCCAATATTATGTATGTTCAATGTTCAATAACAAACCCGACAAGATGGTGGCTCAACATGTGCTATTTATATATCCCATAATAGTATGTGTATAAAACCAGAAACGGGTTTATCCGGAATGGTTGCATACATTACAGTTTTTAATGCGGTTTGACCTTAAACAGGTACTGGAGAATGGAGAAAGGCAAACGTATTGTATTTGACATATTATGATCAGAGATAAACAATAACTAATGAAACAATGAAACAATAATTTCCTGATAGTCAATCAACCACTGCAAAAGTTTGGAACTGCGAGCCATGTCAACATCGGGGCATCACTCTTCAATGCCACGATAGGGTCAGTCGACGTCCCTATAAGCGATTTTATGACACTTCTTCGTGAGAGAAATTATTTGACCACACGCGGTTCCCAGTACATAGTGAGTTTGGTGCTGCTCACGACCTGACACTACAGCGTATTGGGGACTTGGAATTGGTGACTGCTGCTTGGGAAAGTAGTCGCGGCAGGACCTGTATTATCTAGGAATATGTGACGACAATGACAACGTTATAGTCAATTAACTGTTAGGTTATGTGTAGCTATAGTCGTAACTACCCTGTGGAGACATATCGTGGAACAAGGCTTTTTATTCCCCGTTTCTACATGTATGGAACAGTATAAATCGGTACCTTATAATGTAAACATGCGTTACATTCTGGGAGCTAAAATTGCTTATCTGCCATAGTAAGATTTATTATCAAGATGTTATCTGTAGTAAAAGTAGTTATGAAAAATGAACAAACACAAAAAAAGTTTGTTATTGCATTTTACTATATTCTAAATGGAATAGTGAAGCATGATGCATGTCCAAGTAAATTGTTTAGCCGGAAAGCAGATAGTTTCATCATCTGACATAAAGTTCGTGTACTAAAATGTCAACGCTGTCTTTGATGAAGGATTCAAAGCGGTGTGGGAGGAAGGAAACATGTAGTAAATGATGATGTTAGCTCTATACCCAATACACAGTAAAATAATCATAGCTTTTCTGGAGATTATACAAGCTGAGTACGGTATACATTACACTCGTTTTGACAAACCACTACCCGTCCCCTTCTCTCCCCCATATTTCTTATTTGCTTCTAATTTGCCATTAATCCACATATGAAAAGTGTTAAATGGCATATTGGCTACAATAATATGTATAGCACACTGAATCGCGACAGTTGGACCATAATATTGTCCATTCCTATCTTTACCTGTATTTCAATTCTTCATGTTTACACTTCGTAACGCCTCCTTTAGCATTTCCTCTAATTTGCTATATTGCAGGTGTTGATTGTGAGGAAACAATGGGATTTGTCCCCAGGCCGGGAGATACTACGTTTTTTGGAAATCGTAGTTGTTACATCCTCCTAACGTTCAGTATTTGGGGTAAATGTAATACATGTATACAAATAATGTGAACGGGTGGAGTAATACAATTCATTAAAGCTAAATTAGTACATGTGATTTTCAGTTTTGAAGAAATATATGTAAGTGCAGTACACTACCGTATCGTGGCGATTCAAAGATGTATCAGTATGAGAGGATCCATGACATAACAGGTATATCAGGTATTTCCTAGACCCAACGTTAACGGAATATGTACATAGCTGTTTGTGTAAAAGTTTATCAATATGAACATAGCTGTTCGTGTAGAAGTCTATGAATATGAACATAGCTGTTCGTGTAGAAGTCTATGAATATGTACATAGTTGTTTGTGTAGAAATTTCTTAATATGAACACAGTTGTTTAAGCTGTTGATTTAGAAGTTCAGGAACATATACATAGCTGTTTGTATAGAAGTTTCAGAATTTGTACAAAGCTGTTTGTGTATACTTGGTTAGATACAACATCAAAAGCTCTCTTTTATCCGGAATAAGTTAGAGACAACATCAATTACTGTATAATACCTGGACAGGGTCAGATACAACATCAATTACTGTAGTATACCTGAACTTGGTTAGATACAACATCAATAACTATCTTTTACACAGACTGGGCCTGATACAACATCAATTACTCTCTTTTACCCGGACGGGGTTGGCTACAGCATCAATAGCTCTCTTTTACCCGGAATGGGTCAGATACAAAATCAATTACTGTATTACACCTGGACAGGGTCAGATACAACATCAATTACTGTAGTATACCTGAACTTGGTTAGATACAAAATCTATAACTATCTTTTACACAGACTGGGCCTGACACAACATCAATTACTCTCTTTTACCCGGACTGAGTTAGATATAACATCAATAATTATCTTTTACCCTGAATAGGTCAGATAAAACATCAATTACTCTCTTTTACACGGACTGAGTTAGATGCAACATTAATTACTCCCGTTTACCCGGACTGGGTCAGATAAAACCTCAACTACTCAATTTAACCCGGACTGAGTTAGATACAACATCAATTACTCTCTTTTACACGGACTGGGTTAGATACAACATCAGCAGCTCTCTTATACCCGGACTAAGTAAGATATAACATCAATTACTGCGTTTTACCCTGACTGAGTTGGAAACAGCATCAATTACTCTCGTTTACTCGGACGGGGTTAAATACAACATCAAAAGCTCTCATTTACCCGGACTGGGTCTGATACATCATCAATTACTCTCTTTTACCCGGACTGGGTTGGTTACAACATCAATATGGTTCTTTTACCAGGAATGGGTCAGATACATCATCAATTACTGTATTATATTTGGACTGGGTCAGATACAACATCAATTACTCTGTTTTACCCGGACTGGGTTGGATACAACATCAATAGCTTTCTTTTACCTAGAATGGGTCAGATACAAAATCAATTACTATATTATACCTAGACAGGGTCAGATATAACATCAATTACTGTATTATACCTGGACTGGGTTAGATACAGCATCAATCACTATCTTTAATCCGGACTGAGTTAGATATAACATCACTAACTCTCTTTTACCCTGACTAGGTCAGATAAAATATCATTTTTTTTCTTTTACACTGACTAAGTTAAATGCAGCATCAATAACTCTCTTTTACACGGACTGGGTTAGATACAACATCAGCAGCTCTCTTATACCCGGACTGAGTAAGATACAACATCAATTACTACGTTTTAACCTGACTGAGTTGGATACAACATCAAAAGCTCTCATTTACCCGGACTGGGTCTGATACATCATCAATTACTCTCATTTACCCGAAAAGGGTTGGTAACAACATCAATGGTGTTCTTTTACCCGGAATGAGTCAGATACATCATCAATTACTGTATAATATCTGGACTGGGTCAGATACAACATCAATTACTCTCTTTTATCCGGACTGGGTTGGATACAACATCAATAGCTTTCTTTTACCCGGAATGGGTCAGATACAACATCAATTACTCTCTTTTACCCGGACTTTGTCTGATACAACATCAATTACTCTGTTTTACCCGGACTGGATTGGCTACAACATCAATAGCTATCAATTACTATATTATACCTAGACAGGCTCAGATACAACATCAACTACTGTATTATACCTGGACTGGATTAGATACAACATAAATAACTCTCTTTTACACGGACTGGGTTAGATACACCATCAATTACTCTCTTTTACACCGACAGAGTTAGATATAACATCAATAACTCTATTGTACTCTGACTGAGTTAGATACAACATCAATTACTCTCTTTATCAGGAATAAGCTAGATACAACATCAATTACTCTCTTTTATCCGGAATACGTTATATAATTAGATATAACATCAATAACTCTCTTGTACACGTACTGTGTCAGATGTAACGTCAACTACTCTCTTTTACACGGACTGAGTTGGGTACAACATCAATTACTCTCTTTTACCCGGACGGGGTTAGATACAACATCAAAAGCTCTCATGTACCCGGACTGGGTCTAATACAACATCAATTGCTCTCTTTTACACGGAATGAGTTATATGCAATAACAATAAGTCTCGTTTACCTGGACTGGGTCAGATAAAACATCTAATACTCTCTTTTACCCAGACTGGGTTGGTTACAACAATAATAGTTTTTTTTAACCCGGACCGGGTAAGATACAACATCAATTACTCTCTTTTACCCGGACTGAGTTAGATACAACATCAATTACTCTCTTTTACCCGGATTGGGTCAAATACAACATCAATTACTCTCTTTTACCCGGACAGGGTTGGATACAACATCAATAGCTCTCTGTTACCCCAAATGGGTCAGATACAACATCAATTATTGTATTATACCTGGACAGGGTCAGATACAACATCAATCACTCTCTTTTACACGGACTTGGTCTGATACAACATCAATTACTCTCTTTTACTTGGACTGAGTAAGATACAACATCAAATACTCTCTTTTACCCGGACTGAGTTAGATACAACATCAATTATTGTATTATACCTGGACAGGGTCAGATACAACATCAATTACTGTATTATACCTGGACAGGGTCAGATACATTATCAATTACTGTATTATACCTGGACTGGGTTAGATACAACATCAATAACTCTCTATTACACGGACTAGGTCAGATAAAACATCAATTACTTTCTTTTACACTGCCTAAGTTAGAAGCAACATCAATTACTCTCGTTTGACCGGAATGGGTCAGATAAAACCTCAACTACTCTCTTTTACCCGGACTGAGTTAGATACAACATCAATTACTCTCTTTTACACGGACTGGGTTAGATACAACATCAGCAGCTCTCTTATACACGGACTAAGTAAGATATAACATCAATTACTGCGTTTTACCCTGACTGAGTTGGAAACAACATCAATTACTCTCGTTTACTCGGACGGGGTTAAATACAACATCAAAAGCTCTCATTTACCCGGACTGGGTCTGATACATCGTCAATTACTCTCTTTTATCCGGACTGGGTTGGTTACAACATCAATAGGTTTTTTTTACCCGGAATGGGTCAGATACATCATCAATTACTGTATTATATTTGGAGTTGGTCAGATACAACATCAATTACTCTCTTTTATCCGGACTGGGTTGGATACAACATCAATAGCTTTCTTTTACCCGGAATGGGTCAGATATAACATCAATTACTCTCTTTTACCCGGACTTTGTCTGATACAACATCAATTACTCTGTTTTACCCGGACTGGGTTGGCTACAACATCAATAGCTATCAATTACTATATTATACCTAGACAGGCTCAGATACAACATCAATTACTGTATTATACCTGGACTGGATTAGATACAACATCAATAACTCTCTTTTACACGGACTGGGTTAGATACAACATCAATTACTCTCTTTTACCCCGACAGAGTTAGATATAACATCAATAACTCTATTTTACTCTGACTGAGTTAGATACAACATCAATTACTCTCTTTATCAGGAATAAGCTAGATACAACATCAATTACTCTCTTTTATCCGGAATAAGTTCGTTACAACATCAATTACTCTCTTTTATCCTTAATACGTTATATAATTAGATATAACATCAATAACTCCCTTGTACACGTACTGTGTCAGATACAACGTCAACTACTCTCTTTTACACGGACTGAGTTGGGTACAACATCAATTACTCTCTTTTACCCGGACTGGGTCTAATACAACATCAATTACTCTCTTTTACACGGAATGAGTTATATGCAATAACAATAAGTCTCGTTTACCTCGACTGGGTCAGATAAAACATCTAATACTCTCTTTTACCCAGACTGGGTTGGTTACAACAATAATAGTTTTTTTTAACCCGGACCGGGTAAGATACAACATCAATTACTCTCTTTTACCCGGACTGAGTTAGATACAACATCAATTACTCTCTTTTACCCGGACAGGGTTGGATACAACATCAATAGCTCTCTGTTACCTCGAATGGGTCAGATACAACATCAATTATTGTATTATACCTGGACAGGGTCAGATACAACATCAATTACTGTATCATACCTGGACAGGGTCAGATACATCATCAATTACTGTATTATACCTGGACTGGGTTAGATACAACATCAATCACTCTCTTTTACACGGACTTGGTCTGATACAACATCAATTACTCTCTTTTACTCGGACTGAGTAAGATACAACACCAATTACTCTCTTTTACCCGGACTGAGTTAGATACAACGGCAAGTACTCTCTTTTTTCCCGGAATAAGTTAGATATAACATCCTAACTCTCTTTTGCCCTGACTGGGTTAGATACAACATCAATTACTCTCTTTTACCCGGACTTAGTTAGATACAACATCAATTATTGTATTATACCTGGACAGGGTCAGATACAACATCAATTACTGTATTATACCTGGACAGGGTCAGATACATTATCAATTACTGTATTATACCTGCACTGGGTTAGATACAACATCAATAACTCTCTATATCACGGACTGGGTCTGATACAACATCAATTACTCTCTTTTACCCGGACTAGGTCAGATAAAACATCAATTACTTTCTTTTACACTGACTAAGTTAGATGCAACATCAATTACTCTCGTTTGACCGGAATGGGTCAGATAAAACCTCAACTACTCTCTTTAACCCGGACTGATTTAGATACAACATCAATTACCCTCTTTTACACGGACTGGGTTAGATACAACATCAGCAGTTCTCTTATACCCGGACTAAGTAGGTTATAACATCAATTACTGCGTTTTACCCTGACTGAGTTGGAAACAACATCAATTACTCTCGTTTACTCGGACCTGGTTAAATACAACATCAAAAGCTCTCATTTACCCGGACTGGGTCTGATACATCATCAATTACTCTCTTTTACCCGGACTGGGTTGGTTACAACATCAATAGGGTTCTTTTACCAGGAATGGGTGAGATACATCATCAATTACTGTATTATATTTGGACTGGGTCAGATACAACATCAATTACTCTGTTTTACCCGGACTGGGTTGGATACAACATCAATAGCTTTCTTTTACCTAGAATGGGTCAGATACAAAATCAATTACTATATTATACATAGACAGGGTCAGATATAACATCAATTACTGTATTATACCTGGACTGGGTTAGATACAACATCAATCACTATCTTTTATCCGGACTGAGTTAGATATAACATCACTAACTCTCTTTTACCCTGACTAGGTCAGATGCAACATCAATTACTCTCGTTTACACGGAATGAGTTAAATGCAACATCAATTACTCTCTTTTACCCGGACTGAGTTAGATACAACATCAATTATTGTATTATACCTGGACAGGGTCAGATACAACATCAATTACTGTATTATACCTAGACTGGGTCATATACCACATCAATTACTGTATTAAAACCTGGACAGGGTCAGATACATTATCAATTACTGTATTATACCTGGCCTGGGTCATATACAACATCAATTACTGTATTATACCTGGCCAGGGTTAGATACAACATCAATAACTCTCTTTTACCCGGACTGGGTAGGATACAACATCAATAGCTTTCTTTTACCCGGACTGGGTCTAAAAAAACATAAATTACTCTCTTTTACACGGAATGAGTTATATGCAACAACAATAACTCTCGTGTACCTGGACTGGGACAGATAAAACATCAACTACTCTCTTTTACCCGGATTGAGTCAGATAAAACATTAATTACTGTATTATTCCTTGACTGTGTTGGATACAACATCAATAGCTTTCTTTTACCTGGAATGGGTCAGATACAACATCAACTACTGTATTATACCTGGACAGGGCTAGATACAACATCAATTACTTTATCATACCTGGACAGGGTTAGATACAGCATCAATAACTCTCTTTTACCCGGGCTGGGTAGGAAACAACATCAATAGCTTTCTGTTACCCGGAATATCTCAATTACAACATCAATAAATGTAATAAACCTGGACAGGGTCAGATACAACATCAATTACTGTATTATACCTGGACTAGATTAGATACATCATCAATAACTCTCTTTTACCCCGACAGAGTTAGATATAACATCAATAACTCTATTTTACTCTGACTGAGTTAGATACAACATCAATTACTCTCTTTTATCAGGAATAAGTTAGATATAACATCATAACTCTCTTTTGCACTGACTGGATTAGATACAACATCAATTACTCTCTTTTATCCGGAATAAGTTCGATTCAACATCTATTACTCTCTTTTATCCGGAATACGTTATATAATTAAATATAACACCAATAACTCCCTTTTACACGTACTGTGTCAGATGCAACATCAATTACTCTCGGGTACCCGGACTAGGTCAGAAAAAACGTCATCTACTCTCTTTTACTCGGACTGAGTTTGGTACAACATCAATTACTCTCTTTTCCCCGGACCCGGTTAGATACAGCATCAAAAGCTCTCATTTACCCGGACTGGGTCAAATACAACATCAATTACTCTGTTAACCCGAATGGGTCAGATTCAACATCAATTATTGTATTATACCTGGACAGGGTCAGATACATCATCAATTACTGTATTATACCTGGACAGGGCTAGATACAACATCAATTACTCTCTTTTACCCGGACTGAGTTAGATACAACATCAATTACTCTCTTTTACCCGGACCCGGTTAGATACAACATCAAAAGCTCTCATTTACCCGAACTGGGTCAAATACAACATCAATAACTCTCTTTTACCCGGACTGGGTTGGATACAACATCAATTATTGTATTATACCTGGACAGGGTCAGATACAACCCCAATTACTGTATTATACCTGGACAGGGTCAGATACAACACCAATTACTGTATTATACCTGGACAGGGTCAGATACAACATCAATTACTGTATTATACCTGGACAGGATCAGATACATCATCAATTACTGTATTATACCTGGACAGAGTCAGATACATCATCAATTACTGTATTATACCTGGACTGGGTTAGATACAACATAAATCACTCTCTTTTACACGGACTTGGTCTGATATAACATCAATTACTCGCTTTTAGCCGGACTGTTTTAGATACAACATCAATTATTGTATTATACCTGGACAGGTTCAGATACAACATCAATTTCTGTATTATACCTGGACAGGGTCAGATACATCATCAATTACTGTGTTATACCTGGACAGAGTCAGATACATCATCAGTTACTGTATTATACCTGGACTGGATTAGATACAACATCAATAACTCTCTTTTACCCGGACTGGGTTGGATACAACATCAATTATTGTATTATACCTGGACAGGGTCAGATACATCATCAATTACTGTATTATACCTGGACTGGGTTAGATACAACATCAATTACTCTCTTTTATCAGGAATAAGTCAGATATAACATCATAACTCACTTTTGCACTGACTGGATTAGATAAAACATCAATTAATCTCTTTTATCCGGAATAAGTTCGATACAACATTAATTACTCTCTTTTATCCGGAATACGTTATATAATTAAATATAACATCAATAACTCCCTTTTACACGTACTGTGTCAGATGCAACATCAATTACTCTCGGGTTCCCGGACTAGGTCAGAAAAAACGTCATCTACTCTCTTTTACTCGGACTGAGTTTGGTACAACATCAATTACGTATTATACCTGGACTTAGATATAACATCAATAACTCCCTTTTACACGTTCTGTGTCAGATGCAACATCAATTACTCTGTTAACCCGAATGGGTCAGATTCAAAATCAATTACTATATTATTCCTGGACAGGGTCAGATATATCATCAATTACTGTATTATTCCTGGTCAGGGCTAGATACAACCTTAATAACACTCTTTTACCCGGACTAGGAAGGATACAAAATCAATAGCTTTATTTTACCCGGAATGGGTCAGATTCAACATCAATTATTGTATTATACCTGGAATGGGTCAGTACAACATCAATAACTCTCTTTTACACGGACTTGGTCTGATATAACATCAATTACTCTCGTTTGACCGGAATGGGTCAGATACAACAACAATTACTGTATTATACCTGGTCAGGGCTAGATACAACCTTAATAACTCTCTTTTACCCGGACTGGGAAGGATACAAAATCAATAGCTTTATTTTACCCGGAATGGGTCAGATACAACATCAATTTCTGTATTATACCTAGACTGGGTCAGATACAACCTCAATTACTCAATTTTACCCTGACGGGGTTAGATACAACACCAATTCCTTTTTTTTTTAATTCGACTAGGTTGGTTACAACAATAATATTTTGTTTAACCCGGACCGTGTCAGATACAACATCAATTACTCTCTTTTACCCGGACTGAGTAAGATACAACATTAATTACTCTCTTTTAACCGGACTGAGTTAGACACAACATCAATAACTCTCTTTTACATGGAATGGATCAGATAAAACATAATTTACTCTCTTTTACACGGACTGAGTTAGATACAACATCAATTACTCCGTTTTACCCTGACAGAGTAAGATACAACATCAATTACTCTCTTTTAACCGGACGCGGTTAGATATAACATCAAACGCTCTCATTTACCCGGACTGGGTCAAATACAACATCAATTACTCTGTTTTACCCGGACTGGGTTGGCTACAACATCAATATTTCTCATATACCCGGAATGGGTCAGATTCAAAATCAATTACTATATTATTCCTGGACAGGGTCAGATACAACATCAATTACTGTATTATACCTGGACAGGGTCAGATACATCATCAATTACTGTATTATACCTGGACTGGGTCATATACAACATCAATTAATGTATTATACCTGGACAGGGTTAGATACAACATCAATAACTCTCTTTTACCCGGACTGGGTAGGATACAACATCAATAGCTTTCTTTTACCCGGAATGGGTCATATACAAGGTCAATTACTGTGTTATACCTGGTCAGGGTTAGATACAACATCAATAACTCTTTTTTACCCGGAATGGGAAGGATACAACATCAATAGCTTTATTTTACCCGGAATGGGTCAGATACAACATCAATTTCTGTATTATACCTAGACTGGGTCAGATACAACATCAATTACTCACTTTTACCCGGACGGGGTTAGATACAACACCAATTCCTTTTTTTTTTAATTCGACTAGGTTGGTTACAACAATAATATTTTGTTTAACCCGGACCGTGTCAGATACAACATCAATTACTCTCTTTTACCCGGACTGGGTAGGATACAACATCAATAGCTTTCTTTTACCCGGAATGGGTCATATACAACATCAATTACTGTGTTATACCTGGACAGGATCAGTAACAACATCAATTACTGTATTATACCTGAACAGGGTCAGATACAACAACAATTACTGTATTATACCTAGTCAGGGTTAGATACAACATCAATAACTCTCTTTTACCCGGACTGGGTAGGATACAACATCAATAGCTTTCTTTTACCCGGAATGGGTCAGATACAACATCAATTTCTGTATTATACCTAGACTGGGTCAGATACAACATCAATTACTCACTTTTACACGGACGGGGTTAGATACAACACCAATTCCTTTTTTTTTAATTCGACTAGATTGGTTACAACATTAATATTTTGTTTAACCCGGACCGTGTCAGATACAACATCAATTACTCTCTTTTACCCGGACTGAGTAAGATACAACATCAATTACTCTCTTTTACCCGGACTGAGTTAGATACAACATCAATTACTCTCTTTTATCCGGAATAAATTAGATACAATAACAATTACTCTCTTTTATCAGGAATAAGTTCGATACAACATCAATTACTCTATTTTATCATGAATAAGTTAGAAATAACAACAATAACTCCCTTTTAAACGGACTGGGTCAGATGCAAAATCAATTACTCTCGGGTACCTGGACTAGGTCAGATAAAACCTCAATTACTCCCTTTTACCCGGACTGGGTTGGTTACAACAATAATAGCTTGTTTAACCCGGACCGAGTCAAATACAACATCAATTACTCTCTTTTTCCCCAGACTCAGTTAGATATAGCATCAATAACTCTACTTTACCCTGACTAGGTCAGATAAAACATCAATAGCTCTCTTTTACACGGACTGGGTTGGATACAACATCAGCTTTCTCTTTTACCCGGACTGAGTTAGATACAACATCAATTACTCTGTTTTATCCTGACTGAGTTGGGTACAACATCAATTACTCTTTTTTACCCGGACGGGGTTAGATACAACATCAAAAGCTCTCATGTACCCGGGCTGGGTCTAATTCAACATCAACTACTCTCTTTTACACGAAATGAGTTATATGCAACAACAATAAGTCTCGTTTACCTGGCTTGGGTCAGATAAAACATCAACTACTCTCTTTTACCCGGACTGGGTCAGATACAACATCATTTACTGTATTATACCTGTAAAGGGTCAGATACA
>NW_018408829.1:203837-213918 GCF_002113885.1 Mizuhopecten yessoensis
GACTGGGTCATATACAACATCAATTACTGTATAATACCTGGACAGGGTTAGATACAACATCAATAACTCTCTTTCACCCAGACTGGGTAGGATACAACATCAATAGCTTTCTTTTACCTGGAATGGGTCAGATACAACATCAATTACTGTATTATACCTGGACAGGGCTAGATACTACATCAATTACTTTATCATACCTGGACAGGGTTAGATACAGCATCAATAACTCTCTTTTACCCGGGCTGGGTAGGAAACAACATCAATAGCTTTCTGTTACCCGGAATATCTCAATTACAACATCAATAAATGTAATAAACCTGGACAGGGTCAGATACAACATCAATTACTGTATTATACCTGGACTAGATTAGATACATCATCAATAACTCTCTTTTACACGGACTGGGTTAGATACAACATCAATTACTCTCTTTTACCCCGACAGAGTTAGATATAACATCAATAACTCTATTTTACTCTGACTGAGTTAGATACAACATCAATTACTCTCTTTTATCAGGAATAAGTTAGATATAACATCATAACTCTCTTTTGCACTGACTGGATTAGATACAACATCAATAACTCTCTTTTATCCGGAATAAGTTCGATACAACATCTATTACTCTCTTTTATCCGGAATACGTTATATAATTAAATATAACACCAATAACTCCCTTTTACACGTACTGTGTCAGATGCAACATTAATTACTCTCGGGTACCCGGACTAGGTCAGATAAAACGTCAACTACTCTCTTTTACCTGGACTGAGTTGGGTACAACATCAATTACTCTCTTTTACCCGGACGGGGTTAGATACAAATTCAAAAGCTCTCATGTACCCGGACTGGGTCAAATACAACATCAATTACTCTCTTTTTCCCGGACGGGGTTAGATACAAATTCAAAAGCTCTCATGTACCCGGACTGGGTCAAATACAACATCAATTACTCTCTTTTACCCGGACTGGGTTGGATACAACATCAATTACTCTCTTTTACCCGGACTGAGTTAGATACAACATCAATTACTGTCTTTTACCCGGACGCGGTTAGATACAACATCAAAAGCTCTCATTTACCCGAACTGGGTCAAATACAACATCAATTACTCTCTTTTACCCGGACTGGGTTGGATACAACATCAATTATTGTATTATACCTGGACAGGGTCAGATACAACATCAAGTACTGTATTATACCTGGACAGGATCCGATACATCATCAATTACTGTATTATACCTGGACAGAGTCAGATACATAATCAATTACTGTATTATACCTGGACTGGGTTAGATACAACATAAATCACTCTCGTTTACACGGACTTGGTCTGATATAACATCAATTACTCTCTTTTAGCCGGGCTGTTTTAGATACAACATCAATTATTGCATTATACCTGGACAGGGTCAGATACAACATCAATTACTGTATTATACCTGGACAGGATCAGATACATCATCAATTACTGTATTCTACCTGGACAGAGTCAGATACATAATCAATTACTGTATTATACCTGGACAGAGTCAGATACATAATCAATTACTGTATTATACCTGGACTGGGTCAGTACAACATCAATAACTCTCTTTTACACGGACTGGGTTAGATACAACATCAATTACTCTCTTTTATCAGGAATAAGTTAGATATAACATCATAACTCACTTTTGCACTGACTGGATTAGATAAAACATCCATTAATCTCTTTTATCCAGAATAAGTTCGATACAACATTAATTACTCTCTTTTATCCGGAATACGTTATATAATTAAATATAACATCAATAACTCCCTTTTACACGTACTGTGTCAGATGCAACATCAATTACTCTCGGGTACCCGGACTAGGTCAGAAAAAACGTCATCTACTCTCTTTTACTCGGACTGAGTTTGGTACAACATCAATTACTCTCTTTTACCCGGACGGGGTTAGATACAACATCAAAAGCTCTCATTTACCCGGACTGGGTCAAATACAACATCAATTACTCTGTTAACCCGAATGGGTCAGATTCAACATCAATTATTGTATTATACCTGGACAGGGTCAGATACAACATCAATTATTGTATTATACCTGGACAGGGTCAGATACAACATCGATTACTGTATTATACCTGGACAGGGTCAGATACATCATCAATTACTGTATTATACCTGGACAGGGTCAGATACAACAGCAATTACTGTATTATACCTGGACAGGATCAGATACATCAGCAATTACTGTATTATACCTGGACTGGGTCAGTACAACATCAATAACTCTCTTTTACCCGGACTGGGTCATATACAACATCAATTACTGAATTATACCTGGACAGGATCAGTAACAACATCAATTACTGTATTATACCTGAACAGGGTCAGATACAACAACAATTACTGTATTATACCTGGTCAGGGCTAGATACAACCTTAATAACTCTCTTTTACCCGGACTGGGAAGGATACAAAATCAATAGCTTTATTTTACCCGGAATGGGTCAGATACAACATCAATTTCTGTATTATACCTAGACTGGGTCAGATACAACCTCAATTACTCAATTTTACCCTGACGGGGTTAGATACAACACCAATTCCTTTTTTTTTTAATTCGACTAGGTTGGTTACAACAATAATATTTTGTTTAACCCGGACCGTGTCAGATACAACATCAATTACTCTCTTTTACCCGGACTGAGTAAGATACAACATTAATTACTCTCTTTTAACCGGACTGAGTTAGACACAACATCAATAACTCTCTTTTACATGGAATGGATCAGATAAAACATAATTTACTCTCTTTTACACGGACTGAGTTAGATACAACATCAATTACTCCGTTTTACCCTGACAGAGTAAGATACAACATCAATTACTCTCTTTTAACCGGACGCGGTTAGATATAACATCAAACGCTCTCATTTACCCGGACTGGGTCAAATACAACATCAATTACTCTGTTTTACCCGGACTGGGTTGGCTACAACATCAATATTTCTCATATACCCGGAATGGGTCAGATTCAAAATCAATTACTATATTATTCCTGGACAGGGTCAGATACAACATCAATTACTGTATTATACCTGGACAGGGTCAGATACATCATCAATTACTGTATTATACCTGGACTGGGTCATATACAACATCAATTAATGTATTATACCTGGACAGGGTTAGATACAACATCAATTACTCTCTTTTACCCGGACTGGGTAGGATACAACATCAATAGCTTTCTTTTACCCGGAATGGGTCATATACAACATCAATTACTGTGTTATACCTGGACAGGATCAGTAACAACATCAATTACTGTATTATACCTGAACAGGGTCAGAAACAACAACAATTACTGTATTATACCTAGTCAGGGTTAGATACAACATCAATTACTCTCTTTTACCCGGACTGGGTAGGATACAACATCAATAGCTTTCTTTTACCCGGAATGGGTCATATACAACATCAATTACTGTGTTATACCTGGACAGGATCAGTAACAACATCAATTACTGTATTATACCTGAACAGGGTCAGAAACAACAACAATTACTGTATTATACCTAGTCAGGGTTAGATACAACATCAATTACTCTCTTTTACCCGGACTGGGTAGGATACAACATCAATAGCTTTCTTTTACCCGGAATGGGTCATATACAACATCAATTACTGTGTTATACCTGGACAGGATCAGTAACAACATCAATTACTGTATTATACCTGAACAGGGTCAGATACAACAACAATTACTGTATTATACCTAGTCAGGGTTAGATACAACATCAATTACTCTCTTTTACCCGGACTGGGTAGGATACAACATCAATAGCTTTCTTTTACCCGGAATGGGTCATATACAACATCAATTACTGTGTTATACCTGGACAGGATCAGTAACAACATCAATTACTGTATTATACCTGAACAGGGTCAGATACAACAACAATTACTGTATTATACCTAGTCAGGGTTAGATACAACATCAATAACTCTCTTTTACCCGGACTGGGTAGGATACAACATCAATAGCTTTCTTTTACCCGGAATGGGTCAGATACAACATCAATTTCTGTATTATACCTAGACTGGGTCAGATACAACATCAATTACTCACTTTTACACGGACGGGGTTAGATACAACACCAATTCCTTTTTTTTTAATTCGACTAGATTGGTTACAACAATAATATTTTGTTTAACCCGGACCGTGTCAGATACAACATCAATTACTCTCTTTTACCCGGACTGAGTAAGATACAACATCAATTACTCTCTTTTATCCGGAATAAATTAGATACAATAACAATTACTCTCTTTTATCAGGAATAAGTTCGATACAACATCAATTACTCTATTTTATCATGAATAAGTTAGAAATAACAACAATAACTCCCTTTTAAACGGACTGGGTCAGATGCAAAATCAATTACTCTCGGGTACCTGGACTAGGTCAGATAAAACCTCAATTACTCCCTTTTACCCGGACTGGGTTGGTTACAACAATAATAGCTTGTTTAACCCGGACCGAGTCAAATACAACATCAATTACTCTCTTTTTCCCCAGACTCAGTTAGATATAGCATCAATAACTCTACTTTACCCTGACTAGGTCAGATAAAACATCAATAGCTCTCTTTTACACGGACTGGGTTGGATACAACATCAGCTTTCTTTTTTACCCGGACTGAGTTAGATACAACATCAATTACTCTGTTTTATCCTGACTGAGTTGGGTACAACATCAATTACTCTTTTTTACCCGGACGGGGTTAGATACAACATCAAAAGCTCTCATGTACCCGGCCTGGGTCTAATTCAACATCAACTACTCTCTTTTACACGAAATGAGTTATATGCAACAACAATAAGTCTCGTTTACCTGGCTTGGGTCAGATAAAACATCAACTACTCTCTTTTACCCGGACTGGGTCAGATACAACATCATTTACTGTATTATACCTGTAAAGGGTCAGATACAACATCAATTTCTGTATTATACTTGGATTGGGTCAGATACAATATCAATTACTCTCTTTTACCCGGACTGGGTTGGATACAACATCAATAGCTCTCATTTAACCAACGATGGGTCAGATACGACATCAATTATTGTATTATACCTGTAAAGGGTCAGATACACCATCAATTACTGTATTATACCTGGACTGGGTCAGATACAACATCAATAACTCTCTTTTAACCGGACTGGGTAGGATACAACATCAATAGCTTTCTTTTACCCGGAATGGGTCAGATACAACATCAATTACTGTATTATACCTGGACTGGGTCAGATACAACATCAATTACTCACTTTTCTCCGGAAAGGGTTAGATACAATACCAATTCCCTTTTTTTTTTAATTGGACTAGGTTGGTTACAACAATAATATTTTGTTTAACCCGGACCGTGTCAGATACAACATCAATTATTGTATTATTCCTGGACAGGGTCAGATACAACATCAATTACTGTATTATACCTGGACAGGGTCATATACAACATCAATTACTGTATTATACCTGGACAGGGTTGGATACAACATCGATAACTCTCTTGTTCACGGACTCGGTTAGATACAACATCAATTACTCTCTTTTACCCGCACTGAGTTAGATATAACATCAATTACTCTGTTTTACCCGGACTGAGATGGGTACAACATCAATTACCTCTTTTACCATGACTGAGCTAGATACAACATCAATTACTCTCTTTTATCCGGACTGAGTGAGATACAACTTCAAAAGCTCTCATTTAGCCGAACTGGGTCTGATACAACATCAATAACTCTCTTTTACCCGGACTGGGTAGGATACAACATCAATAGCTTTCTTTTACCCGGAATGGGTCAGATACAACATCAATTACTGTATTATACCTGGACAGGGTCAGTTACAACATCAATTACTCACTTTTCTCCGGAAGGGGTTAGATACAACATCAATTCCTCTTTTTTTTTTAACTTGAACTAGGTTGTTTACAACAATACTATTTTGTTTAACCCGGACCGTGTCAGATACAACATCAATTATTGTATTATACCTGGACAGGGTCAGATACAACATCAATTACTGTATTATACCTGGACAGGGTTGGATACAACATCGATAACTCTCTTGTACACGGACTCGGTTAGATACAACATCAATTACTCTCTTTTACCCGCACTGACTTAGATATTACATCAATAACTCTCTTTTACTCTGACTGAGTTAGATACAACATCAATTACTCTCTTTAATCCGGAATAAGTTAGATATACCATCATAACTCTCTTTTGCCCTTACTGGGTTAGATACAACACCAATTACTCTCTTTTATCAGGAATAAGTTCAATACAACATCAATTACTCTGTTTTACCCGGACTGAGATGGGTACAACATCAGTTTCTCTCTTTTACCAGGACTGAGCTAGATACAACATCAATTACTCTCTTTTACCCGGACGAGGTTAGATACAACATCAAAAGCTCTCATTTAACCAGACCGGGTCTGATACAACATCAATTACTCTCTTTTACCCGGACTGGGTTGGTTACCACATCGATAGTTTTTTTTTACCCGGACTGGGTCTGATACAACATCAATTACTCTCTTTTATCCGGAATAAGTTAGATATAGCATGATACTTCTCTTTTACACTGACTGTGTTAGATACAACATCAGCAGCTCTCTTTTACCCGGACTGAGTTAGATACAAAATAAATTACTCTGTTTTACCCTGACTGAGTTGGTTACAACATCAATTAATCTGTTTTACCCTGAAGGGGTTAGATACAACATCAATTACTCTATTTTACCAGGACTGAGTTAGATACAACATCAATTACTCTCTTTTACACGGAATGGGTTAGATAAAACATAAACAACTCTCTTTTACACGGACCGAGTAAGATCCAACATCAATTACTGTCTTTAACCCGGACGGGGTTAGATACAACATCAAAAGCTCTCATTTACCCGGACTGGGTATGATACAACATCAATTACTCTCATTTACCCGGACTGAGTTAGATACAACTTCAAAAGCTCCTATTTACCCGAACTGGGTCTGATGCAACATCAATTATTCTCTTTTACCCGGTCTGGGTTGGTTACAACATCCATAGGGTTCTTTTTCCCAGACCGGGTCAGTTACAACATCAATTACTCTCTTTTACCCGGACTGAGTTAGATACAACATCAATTACTCTCTTTTAACTGGACTGAGTTAGATACAACATCAATTACTCTCTTTTACACGGAATGGGTTAGATAAAACATAAATTCCTCTCTTTTACACGGACTGAGTAAGATACAACATCAATTACTCTCTTTAACCCGGACGGTGTTAGATACAACATCAAAAGCTCTCATTTACCCGGACTGGGTATGATACAACATCAATTACACTCTTTTACCCGGACTGAGCTGGATACACATCAATTTCTCTCTTTTATCCGGAATAAGTTAGAAATAACATCATTACTCTATTTTACACGGACTGGGTTAGATACAACATCAGCGGCTCTCTTATACCCGGACTGAGTTAGACACAACATCCATTACTCTCTTTTACATGGATTGGGTTAGATAAAACATAAATTACTCTCTTTTACACGGACTGAGTTAGATACAACATCAATTACTCCGTTTGACCCAGACATAGTTAGATACAACATCAATTACTCTCTTTTACCCGGACGAGGTTAGATACAACATCAAAAGCTCTCATTTACGCAGACAGGGTCTGATACAACTTCAATTACTCTCTTTTACCCGGACTTGGTTGGTTACAACATCAATAGTATTTTTTTACCCGGACTGGGTCAGATACAACATTAATTACTCTCTTTTACCTGGACTGAGTTAGAAACAACTCCAAAAGCTCTAATTTACCCGAACTGGGTCTGATACAACATCAATTACTCTCTTTCATCAGGAATAAGTTAGATATAGCATCATAATTCTTTTTTACACTGACTGGGTTAGATACAACATCAGAAGCTCTCTTATACCTGGTCTGAGTTAGATACAAAATAAATTGCTCTGTTTTACCCTGACTGAGTTGGTTACAACATCATTTAATCTGTTTTACCCGGACGGGGTTAGATACAACATCGAAAGCTCTCATTTACCCGGACTGGGTCTGATACAACGTCAATTACTCTCCTTTTCCCTGACTGGGTTGTTTACAACATCCGTAGGGTTCTTTTACCTGGACCGGGTCAGATACAACATCAATTACTCTCTTTTACCCGGACTGAGTTAGATAAGTCAATTACTCTCTTTTACCTGGAATGAGTTAGATACAACATCAATTTCTCTATTTTACCCGGACTGAATTAGATACAATATCAATAACTCTCTTTTACACGGAATGGGTTAGATAAAACATAAATAACTCTCTTTTACACGGACCGAGTTAGACACAACATCAATAACTCACTTTTACACGGACGGGGTTAGATACAACATCAAAAGGTCTCATTTACCCGGACTGGGTTGGATACAACATCAATAAAAAAAAATACCCGGACTCGGTCAGATACAACATCAATGACTATCTTTTACCCGGACTGAGTGAGATACAACTTCAAAAGCTCTCATTCACCCGGACTGGGTCTGATACAACATCAATTACCCCTTTTTACCCGGACTGGGTTGGTTACAACACCCATAGGGTTCTATTAGCCGGACCGTGTCAGATACAACATCAATTACTCTCTTTAACCCGGACTGAGTTAGATACAACATCAATTACTCTCTTTTACCCGGACTGAGGTAGATACAACATCAATTACTCTCTTTTACCCGGACGAGATTAGATACAACATCAAAAGCTCTCATTTACCAAGACTGGGTCCGATACAACATCAATTACTCTCTTTTTCCCGAACTGGGTTGGTTACAACATCAATAGTTGGTTTTTTAACCGGACTGGGTCAGATACAACATTAATTACTCTCTTTTACCCGGACTGAGTTTGAAACAACTTCAAAAGCTCTCTTTTACCCGAACTGGGTCTGATACAAAATCAATTACTCTCTTTTATCCGGAATAAGTTAGATATAGCATCATAACTCGCTTTTACACGGACTTGGTTAGATACAACATCAGCAGATGTCTTATACCAGGACTGTGTTAGAGACAAAATAAATTACTCTGTTTTACCCTGACTGAGTTGGGTACAACATCAATTACTCTCTTTTACCCAGACGTGGTTGGATACAACATCAAACGGTCTTATTTAACCCGGACTGGGTCTGATACAACATCAATTACTCTCTTTTACCCGGACTGGGTTGTTTACAACAGCCATATGGTTCTTTTACCTGGAATGAGTTAGATACAACATCAATTTCTCTATTTTACCTGGATTGAATTAGATACAATATCAATAACTCTCTTTTACACGGAATGGGTTAGATAAAACATAAATAACTCTCTTTTACAATGACCGAGTTAGATACAACATCAATAACTCACTTTTACACGGACGGGGTTAGATACAACATCAATTACTCTCTTTTACCCGGACTAGGGTGGTTACAACATCAATAGTTTTTTTACCCGGACTTGGTCAGATACAACATCAATTACTCTCTTTTACCCGGACTGAGTGAGATACAACTTCAAAAGCTCTCATTTAGCCGAACTGGGTCTGATACAACATCAATTACCCCTTTTTACCCGGACTGGGTTGGTTACAACACCCATAGGGTTCTATTAGCCGGACCGGGTCAGATACAACATCAATTACTCTCTTTAACCCGGACTGAGTTAGATACAACATCAATTACTCTCTTTTAACCGGACTGATTTAGTTACAACAACAATTTTTCTCTTTTATCCGGAATAAGTTAGATATAGCATCATAACTCTCTTTTACACGGACTGGGTTAGATACAACATCAGCAGCTCTCTTATACCCAGACTGAGTTAGAGACAAAATAAATTACTCTGTTTTACCCTGACTGAGTTGGGTACAACATCAATTACTCTCTTTTACCCGGACGGGATTAGATACAACATCAAACGGTCTCATTTACCCGGACTGGGTCTGATAAAACGTAAATTACTCTCTTTTA
>NW_018408829.1:215421-215793 GCF_002113885.1 Mizuhopecten yessoensis
TGTTTCCAACATCCGTAGGGTGTCTTTTACCCGGACCGGGTCAGAAACAACATCAATTACTCTCTTTTACCCGGACTGAGTTAGATACGTCAATTACTCTCTTTTACCTGGAATGAGTTAGATACAACATCAATTTCTCTATTTTACCCGGACTGAATTAGATACAATATCAATAACTCTCTTTTACACGGAATGGGTTAGATAAAACATAAATAACTCTCTTTTACACGGACCGAGTTAGATACAACATCAATAACTCACTTTTACACGGACGGGGTTAGATACAACATCAAAAGGTTTCATTTACCTGGACTGGGTTGGATACAGCATCAATTACTCACTTTTACACAGACGTGGTTAGAAACAACATCA
>NW_018408829.1:217063-217555 GCF_002113885.1 Mizuhopecten yessoensis
ACGGACTGAGTTAGAACCAACTTCGAAAGCTCTCTTTTTCCAGAACTGGGTCTGATACAACATCAATTACNCCCGAACTGGGTCTGATACAACATCAATTACTCTCTTTTACCCGAACTGGGTCTGATACAACATCAATTACTCTCTTTTTCCCGAATTGGGTCTGTTACAACATCAATTACTCTCTTTTATCCGGAATAAGTTAGATATAGCATCATAACTCTCTTTTACACGGACTGGCTTAGATACAACATCAGCAGCTCTCTTATACCCGGACTGAGTTAGAGACAAAATAAATTACTCTGTTTTACCCTGACTGAGTTGGGTACAACATCAATTACTCTCTTTTACCCAGACGGGGTTAGATACAACATCAAACGGTCTTATTTACCCGGACTGGGTCTGATAAAACGTAAATTACTCTCTTTTACCCGGACTGGGTTGTAAACAACAGCCATATGGTTCTTTTACCGGGACCGGGTCAGATACAAC
>NW_018408829.1:224894-230305 GCF_002113885.1 Mizuhopecten yessoensis
CATTACTCTGTTTTACCCTGACTGAGTTGGTTACAGCATCTTTTACTCTGTTTTACCCGGACGGGGTTAGATACAATATCGAAAGCTCTCATTTACCCGGACTGGGTCAGATACAACGGCAATTACTCTCTTTTACCCGGACTGGTTTGTTTACAACATCCAAAGGGTTCTTTTACCCGGACCGGGTCAGATACAACATCAATTACTCTCTTTTACCTGGAATGGGTTAGATACAACATCAATTTCTCTATTTTACCCGGACTGAATTAGATACAATATCAATAACTCTCTTTTACACGGAATGGGTTAGATAAAACATAAATAACTCTTTTACACGGACCGAGTTAGAGAAAACATCAATAACTCACTTTTACACGGACGGGGTTAGATACAACATCAAAAGGTCTCATTTACCCGGACTGGGTTGGATACAACATCAATTACTCTCTTTTACCCGGACTGAGTTAGATACAACTTCAAAAGCTCTCATTTACCCGAACTGGGTCTGATGCAACATCAATTACTCTCTTTTACCCGGATTGTGTACTTCAAAAGCTCTCATTTACCCGAACTGGGTCTGACGCAACATCAATTACTCTCTTTTACCCGGACTGGGTTGGTTACAACATCCATAGGGTTCTTTTTCCCGGACCGGGTCAGTTACAACATCAATTACTCTCTTTTACCTGGACGGAGTTAGGTACAACATCACTTACTCTCTTTTACCCGGACTGTTTTAGATACAACATTAATTTCTCTCTTTTACCCGGAATGGGTTAGATAAAACACAAATTACTCTCTTTTATACGGACTGAGTAAGATACAACATCAATTACTCTCTTTAACTCGGACGGTGTTAGATACAACATCAAAATTTCTCATTTACACGGACTGGGTATGATACAACATCAATTACTCTCTTTTACCCGGACTGAGTTAGATACAACTTCAAAAGCTCTCATTTACCCGAACTGGGTCAGATGCAACATCAATTACTCTCTTTTACCCGATCTGGGTTGGTTACAACATCCATAGGGTTCTTTTTCCAAGACCAGGTCAGTTACAACATCAATTACTCTCTTTTACCCGGACTGAGTTAGATACAACATCAATTACTCTCTTTTACACGGACTGAGTAAGATACAACATCAATTACTCTCTTTAACCCGGACGGTGTTAGATACAACATCAAAAGCTCTCATTTACCCGGACTGGGTATGATACAACATCAATTACTCTCTTTTACCCGGACTGAGTTAGATACAACATCAATTACTCTCTTTTACACGGACTGAGTTAGATACAACATCAATTACTCTCTTTAACCCGGACGGTGTTAGATACAACATCAAAAGCTCTCATTTACCCGGACTGGGTATGATACAACATCAATTACTCTCTTTTACCCGGACTGAGTTAGATACAACTTCAAAAGCTCTCATTTACCCGAACTGGGTCTGATGCAACATCAATTACTCTCTTTTACCCGGTCTGGGTTGGTTACAACATCCATAGGGTTCTTTTTCCCAGACCGGGTCAGTTACAACATCAATTACTCTCTTTTACCCGGACTGAGTTAGATACAACATCAATTACTCTCTTTTACCCGGACTGAGTTAGATACAACATCAATTACTCTCTTTAACCCGGACGGTGTTAGATACAACATCAAAAGCTCTCATTTACCCGGACTGGGTATGATACAACATCAATTACTCTCTTTTACCCGGACTGAGTTAGATACAACTTCAAAAGCTCTCATTTACCCGAACTGGGTCTGATGCAACATCAATTACTCTCTTTTACCCGGTCTGGGTTGGTTACAACATCCATAGGGTTCTTTTTCCCAGACCGGGTCAGTTACAACATCAATTACTCTCTTTTACCCGGACTGAGTTAGATACAACATCAATTACTCTCTTTTACACGGACTGAGTTAGATACAACATCAATTACTCTCTTTTACCCGGACGGTGTTAGATACAACATCAAAAGCTCTCATTTACCCGGACTGGGTATGATACAACATCAATTACTCTCTTTTACCCGGACTGAGTTAGATACAACTTCAAAAGCTCTCATTTACCCGAACTGGGTCTGATGCAACATCAATTACTCTCTTTTACCCGGTCTGGGTTGGTTACAACATCCATAGGGTTCTTTTTCCCAGACCGGGTCAGTTACAACATCAATTACTCTCTTTTACCCGGACTGAGTTAGATACAACATCAATTACTCTCTTTTACCCGGACTGAGTTAGATACAACATCAATTACTCTCTTTTACACGGACTGAGTTAGATACAACATCAATTACTCTCTTTTACCCGGACTGAGTTAGATACAACATCAATTACTCTCTTTTACCCGGACTGAGTTAGATACAACATCAATTACTCTCTTTTACCCGGACTGAGTTAGATACAACATCAATTACTCTCTTTTACCCGGACTGAGTTAGATACAACATCAATTACTCTCTTTTACACGGACTGAGTTAGATACAACATCAATTACTCTCTTTAACCCGGACGGTGTTAGATACAACATCAAAAGCTCTCATTTACCCGGACTGGGTATGATACAACATCAATTACTCTCTTTTACCCGGACTGAGTTAGATACAACTTCAAAAGCTCTCATTTACCCGAACTGGGTCTGATGCAACATCAATTACTCTCTTTTACCCGGTCTGGGTTGGTTACAACATCCATAGGGTTCTTTTTCCCAGACCGGGTCAGTTACAACATCAATTACTCTCTTTTACCCGGACTGAGTTAGATACAACATCAATTACTCTCTTTTACACGGACTGAGTTAGATACAACATCAATTACTCTCTTTTACCCGGACGGAGTTAGATACAACATCAAAAGCTCTCATTTACCCGGACTGGGTATGATACAACATCAATTACTCTCTTTTACCCGGACTGAGTTAGATACAACTTCAAAAGCTCTCATTTACCCGAACTGGGTCTGATGCAACATCAATTACTCTCTTTTACCCGGTCTGGGTTGGTTACAACATCCATAGGGTTCTTTTTCCCAGACCGGGTCAGTTACAACATCAATTACTCTCTTTTACCCGGACTGAGTTAGATACAACATCAATTACTCTCTTTTACACGGACTGAGTTAGATACAACATCAATTACTCTCTTTAACCCGGACGGTGTTAGATACAACATCAAAAGCTCTCATTTACCCGGACTGGGTATGATACAACATCAATTACTCTCTTTTACCCGGACTGAGTTAGATACAACTTCAAAAGCTCTCATTTACCCGAACTGGGTCTGATGCAACATCAATTACTCTCTTTTACCCGGTCTGGGTTGGTTACAACATCCATAGGGTTCTTTTTCCCAGACCGGGTCAGTTACAACATCAATTACTCTCTTTTACCCGGACTGAGTTAGATACAACATCAATTACTCTCTTTTACCCGGACTGAGTTAGATACAACATCAATTACTCTCTTTTACACGGACTGAGTAAGATACAACATCAATTACTCTCTTAAACCCGGACGGTGTTAGATACAACATCAAAAGCTCTCATTTACCCGGACTGGGTATGATACAACATCAATTACTCTCTTTTACCCAGACTGAGCTGGATACACATCAATTTCTCTTTTTTATCCGGAATAAGCTAGAAATAACATCATAACTCTCTTTTACACGGACTGGGTTAGATACAACATCAGAAGCTCTCTTATACCCGGACTGAGTTAGACACAACATCAATTACTCTCTTTTACATGGAATGGGTTAGATAAAACATAAATTACTCTCTTTTACACGGACTGAGTTAGATACAACATCAATTACTCCGTTTGACCCTGACATAGTTAGATACAAGATTAATTACTCTCTTTTACCAGGACGAGGTTAGATACAACATCAAAAGCTCTCATTTACCCGGACAGGGTCTCATACAACTTCAATTACTCTCTTTTACCCGGACATGGTTGGTGACAACATCAATAGTGGTTTTTTTACCCGGACTGGGTCAGATACAACATTAATTACTCTCTTTTACCCCGACTGAGTTAGAAACAACTTAAAAAGCTTTCATTTACCCGAACTGGGTCTGATACAATATCAATTACTATCTTTTATCCGGAATAAGTTAGAAATAGCATCATAATTCTCTTTTACACTGACTGGGTTAGATACAACATCAGCAGCTCTCTTATACCTGGACTGAGTTAGATACAAAATAAATTACTCTGTTTTACCATGACTGAGTTGGTTACAACATCAATTACTCTGTTTTACCCGGACGGGGTTAGATACAACATCAAAACCTCTCATTTACCCGGACTGGGTATGATACAACGTCAATTACTCTCTTTTACCCGGACTGGGTTGTTTACAACATCCAAAGGGTTCTTTTAACCGGACCGGGTCAGATACAACATCAATTACTCTCTTTTACCCGGATTGTGTTAGATACATCAATTACTCTCTTTAACCTGGAATGAGTTAGATATAACATCAATTTCTCTATTTTACCCGGACTGAATTAGATACAATATCAATAACTCTCTTTTACACGGAATGGGTTAGATAAAACATAAATAACTCTCTTTTACACAGACTGAGTTAGATACAACATCAATTACTCACTTTTATACAGACGGGGTTAGATACAACATCAAAAGGTCTCATTTACCCGGACTGGGTTGGATACAACATCAATTACTCTCTTTTACCCGGACTGGGGTGGTTACAACATCAATAGGTTTTTTTACCCGAACTGGGTCAGATACAACATCAATTACTCTCTTTTACCCGGACTGATTGAGATACAACTTCAAAAGCTCTCATTTACCCGAACTGGGTCTGATACAACATCAATTACTCTCTTTTACCCGGACTGAGTTGGTTACAACACCCATAGGGTTCTTTTAGCCGGACATGGTCAGATACAACATCAATTACTCTCTTTTACCCAGACTGAGTTAGATACAACTTCAAAAGCTCTCATTTACCCGAATTGGGTCTGATGCAACATCAATTCCTCTCTTTTACCCGGACTGGGTCTGATGCAACATCAATTACTCTCTTTTACCCGGACTGGGTTGGTTACAACACCCATAGGGTTCTTTTAGCCGGACCGGATCAGAAACAACATCAATTACACTCTTTAACCCTGACTGAGTTAGAAACAACATCAATTACTCTCTTTTACCCGGACTGAGTTAGATACAACTTCAAAAGCTCTCATATACCCGAACTGGGTCTGATGCAACATCAATTACTCTCTTTTACCCGGACTGGGTTGTTTACAACATCCATAGGGTTCTTTTTCCCTGACCGGGTCAGTTACAACATCAATTACTCTCTTTTACCCGGACTGAGTAAGATACAACATCAATTACTCTCTTTTACCCGGACTGAGT
>NW_018408829.1:231748-272755 GCF_002113885.1 Mizuhopecten yessoensis
CCGGACTGAGTTAGATACGTCAATTACTCTCTTTTACCTGGAATGGGTTAGATACAACATCAATTTCTCTTTTTTACCCGGACTGAATTAGATACAATATCAATAACTCTCCTTTACACGGAATGGGTTAGATAAAACATAAATAACTCTCTTTTACACGGTCCGAGTTAGATACAACATCAATAACTCACTTTTACACGGACGGGGTTAGATACAACATCAAAAGGTCTCTGTTACCCGGACTGGGTTGGATACAACATCAATTACTCTCTTTTACCCGGACTGGGGTGGTTACAACATCAATATTTGTTTTTACCCGGACTGGGTCTGATACAACATCAATTACTCTCTTTTACCCGGACTGATTGAGATACAACTTCAAAAGCTCTCATTTACCCGAACTGGGTCTGATACAACATTGGTATGATAATTGTGTATCAGCAGATGGTTGAGTGGTATGACTGTGTGGTATGTGAGAATGGTTGAGGGTTTTGACGGTTTTGTATGAGAGCATATAGTTGAGTGGTTTGACAGGTTTGTTATTGTATCAGAGCCTGATTGAGTTGTTTCCCAGGTTTTTTTTTTTTATCAGGGCATACTTATGTGATGTGACTGTAAGGTATGAGAGAAGGGTTGAGTGGTATAATAGTTTTGTATCAGAGAATGGTTGAGTGGTATGACAGTTTTGTATCATAGATGGGTTGAGTGGTATGATAGTTTTGTAGCAGAGCATGGTTGAGTGGTATGACAGTTTTGTATCACAGAGGGGTTTAGTTGTATGATTGTTTTGTATCAGAGTAAGGTTGAGTGGTATGACAGTTTTTATCAGAGAATGGTTGAGTGGTATGACAATTTTGTATCAGAGAAGGGTTGAGTGGTACGACAGTTATGTACGAGAGAAGGGTTGAGTAGTATGACAGTTTTGTATAAGAGCATGGTTGAGTGATGTGAGTGTGAGATATGTGAGAATGGTTGAGCGGTATGATAGTTTTGAACAGAAAAGTTTTCAGTGGTACGACTGTTATGTATGAGATAATTTTTTAGAAGTATGACAGTTTTGTATCAGAGCATGGTTTAGTGGTAAGCTAGTTTTGTAGCAGAGCATGGTTGAGTGGTATGCTAGTTTTTATCAGAGAATGGTTGAGTGGTATGACAGTTTTGTATCAGAAAGGGGTTTAGTTGTGTTATAGTTTTGTATGAGAGAAGGGTTGAGTGGTATGCTAGTTTTGTAGCAGAGCATGGTTGAGTGGTATGACAGTTTAGTATCACAGAGCGGTTTAGTTGTATTATAGTTTTTCCTCAGAGGAGGGTTGAATGGTATGACAGTTATGTATCAGAGCATGGTTGAGTGATGTGATTGTGAGATATGTGAGAATGGTTGAGTGGTACGACAGTTATGTATGAGAGAAGGGTTGAGTAGTATGACAGTTTTGTATCAGAGCATGGTTTAGTGGTTTGCCAGTTTTGTATCAGAGCATGGTTAAGTGATGTGATTGTCAGGTATGAGCGAGTGGTCGAGTGTAATGATAGTTTTGTATCAGAGAAAGGTTGAGTGATATGAATGTTTCGTATCAGAGCATGGTTGAGTGGTATAAAAGTTTTGTACCAGAGCAGGGTTGAGTGGTATGATAATTGTGTATCAGCAGATGGTTGAGTGGTATGACTGTGTGGTATGTGAGAAAGGTTGAAGGTTTTGACTGTTTTGTATGAGAGCATGATTGAGTTGTTTGACAGTTTTTTCATCAGGGCATGCTTATGGGATGTGACTGTAAGGTATGAGAGAATGGCTGAGTGGTATGCTAGTTTTATAGCAGAGCATGATTGAGTGGTATGACAGTTTTGTATCACAGAGGGGTTTAGTTGTATGATAGTTTTGTATCAGAGAATGGTTGAGTGGTTTGACAGTTTTGTATCACAGAGGTGTTTAGTTGTATGATAGTTTTGTATAAGAGGAAGGTTAAGTGGTATGACAGTTTTTATCAGAGAATGGTTGAGTGGTATGACAGTTTTGTATCATAGAAGGGTGGAGTGGTACGACAGTTATGTACGAGAAAAGGGTCGGGTAGTATGACAGTTTTGTATCAGAGCATAGTTGAATGATGTGATTGTGAGATATGTGATAATGGTTGAGCTGTATGATAGTTTTGTATCAGAGAAGGGTTCAATGGTACGACAGTTATGTATGAGAGAAGGGTTGAGTAGTATGATAGTTTTGTATCAGAGCATGGTTTAGTGGTATGCTTGTTTTGTAGCAGAGCATGGTTGAGTTGTATTACAGTTTTGTATCACATAGGGGTTAGTTGTAAGATAGTTTTGTATCAGAGGAAGGTTGAATGGTATGACAGTTTTTTTTATCAGAGAATGGTTGAGTGGTATGACAGTTTGGTATCAGAGAATGGTTGAGTGGTACGACAGTTATGTATCAGAGCATGGTTGAGTGATGTGATTGTGAGATATGTGAGAATGGTTGAGTGGTATGACAGTTTTGTATCAGAGAAGGGTTGAGTGGTACGACAGTTATGTATCAGAGCATGGTTGAGTGATGTGATTGTGAGATATGTGAGAATGGTTGAGTGGTATGACAGTTTTGTATAAGAGAAGGGTTGTGTGGTACGACAGTTATGTATGAAAGAAGGGTTGAGTAGTATGACAGTTTTGTATGAGAGCATGGTTAAGTGATGTGATTGTCAGGTATAAGTGAATGGTTGAGTGTAATGATAGTTTTGTATCAGAGAAAGGTTGAGTGGAATAAATGTTTTGTATCAGAGCATGGTTGAGTGGTATAACAGTTTTGTATCAGAGCATGGTTGAGTGGTATGATAATTGTGTATCAGCAGATGGTTGAGTGGTATGAGTGTGTGGTATGTGACAATGGTTGAGGGTTTTGACAGTTTTGTATCAGAGCATGGTTTAGTGGTATGCTAGTTTTGTAGCAGAGCATGGTTGAGTGGTATGACAGTTTTGTACGAGAGAAGGTTCGAGTAGAATGACAGTTTTGTATCAGAGCATGGTTTAGTGGTTTGCCAGTTTTGTATCAGAGCATGGTTAAGTGATGTGATTGTCAGGTATGAGCGAATGGTTGAGTGTAATTATAGTTTTGTATCAGAGAAAGGTTGAGTGGTATAAACGTTTTGTATCAGAGCCTGGTTGAGTGGTATAAAAGTTTTGTATCAGAGCATGGTTGAGTGGTATGATACTTGTGTATCAGCAGATGGTTGAGTGGTATGACTGTGTGGTATGTGAGATTGGTTGAGGGTTTTGACAGTTTTGTATCAGAGCATGGTTTAGTGGTATGCTAGTTTTGTATCAGAGCATGGTTGAGTGGTACGACAGTTATGTACGAGAGAAGGTTCGAGTAGAATGCCAGTTTTGTATCAGAGCATGGTTGAGTGATGTGATTGTGAGATATGTGAGAATGGTTGAGCTGTATGATAGTTTTGTAGCAGAGCATAGTTGTGTGGTAAGATAGTTTTGTATTAGATAATGGTTGAGGGGGTTGACAGTTTTGTATCAGAGCATAGTTGAGTGGTTTGACTTTTTTGTTTTGTTATTAGAGAATGGTTGAGTGATATGACTGGTTTTTTTTTTTTTTATCACAGATGAGTTTAGTTGTATGATAGTTTTGTATCAGATCATGGTTGAGTGGTGTGATAGGTTTTTATTAGATAATGGTTGAGGGGTTTGATAGTTTTGTATCAGAGAAGGATTTAGTGGTACCACAGTTATGTACGAGGGAAGGGTTGAGTAGTATGACAGTTTAGTATCAGAGGACGGTTGAGTGATGTGATTGTGAGATACGTGAGAATGGTCGAGTGGTATGACAGTTTTGTATCAGTGAAGGGTTGAATGGTACGACAGTTATGTATCAGAGAATGGTTGCGGGGTTTGACAGTTTATTTATCAGAGGATAGTTGAGTGGTTTGCCAGTTTCGTATCAGAGTATGGTTGAGTAATGTGATTGTGAGATACGTGAGAATGGCTGAGTGGTAGGACAGTTTTGTATCAGAGAAGGGTTGAGTGGTACGACAGTTATGTATGAGAGAAGGTTTCAGTGGTACGACAGTTTTGTATCAGAGCATGGTTTAGTGGTATGCTAGTTTTGTAGCAGAGCATGGTTGAGTGGTATGACAGTTTTGTATCACAGAGGGGTTTAGTTGTATGATAGTTTTGTATCAGAGAATAGTTGAGTGGTTTGACTGTATTGTATCAGAGAAAGGTTGAGCGGTATGACTGTTTTGTATCAGTGGATAGTTGAGTGGTATGACATTTTTGTATCAGAGAATGGTTGAGTGGTATGTCACTTTTGTATCAGATAATGGTTGAGTGGTACAACTGTTTTGTATCAGATCATGGTTGAGTGGTATGACATTATCTATCAGAGAATGGTTGAGTGGTATGACAGTTTTGTATCAGGGAAGAGTTGATTGGTATGCCAGTTTATATCAGAGAATGGTTGAGTGGTTTGACTGTGAGTTATGGGAGAATGGGTGATTGATACGACAGCACATCATGATAAGAGATTAAGTGGTACGAGGATTGGGTAGGAGTGGTAAGACACGATAGTAATGATTCTTATTATAGTATGTTATATGAGGGGAGGTCGACATGTAATAGTATCTTATGGACAATATCATTTATTTTTTTATCTTTCACACTTTTAATTCCGATTTTATTTGTATATCTTGTTCCTTCCATTCCTTCCAGTTACATGTATGACATGAATAAAACACAACCAGACTTCGTCGAAAGAGGAAGTACAATGTGTGTTTCTTTGATGTGACGAACTTTTCTGATACGTGTCGGTAAATAGATAATATTCCGGCATCTTGAATTTCGATATGGTTATGTATGTCAGTTCAAGTTAAAACAGACAATATCAGACAATATTTACATTTGCATGACATTGCCACTAGGTAAGCTACTTACACTTAAACAAACATGATGGCTTCTGAAATATCGCAGGGCTTTGTGAGACTTGAAAATGTTATTGTAAATGTGTAAAAGAATCGAGAAAATATTTCAAAAATACTTTTATTACAACAAAAAATGAAAGACAAACATCTGTAATATCGTACAAATTGCACACACAAGTTGAAATAGCCAATGAAATCATTTCAACACTCATAAAATTTATCAGAAATACATGTATCGTCTGTTACACTGTACTGATCATACAACCATGTCAGAATCAAACGATCTACCCACGTTTCCCTTGGATTTGCCTGACTTTTTCAGTGAGAAGTTCTTAACTAGCGGGAATGAAACTTTAACAAATATTTACTTGCCAGACTTAGATTTTGAACCAAATGAAAGCTCATCCAAAATCGTACAGGGTTTGCATGATCATACATTTGAGACAAGGCTAACATGTCTGTCCTCAAAAAACGAATCCTCACTCCGGTCATATAACAGGACCGTTTCAACATAGCAAAAGGAAGCACAGAGTGGCGCACTTCCCTGTTTAATTCATCCTGAGTTACAATCAGCTGTTGTCCGACGCTCTGTCGCAAGGTCACACACTTCAAACGCTATCACGTGTCTATTAGCCAGGATTTCCTCATTTTCTGACGACATGTCAAATAACGAGGTTGTTGTAGCATTTACCAGATGTAGCCAAGTTTCCATCGATCAGCAAATAAATTCACAACCGGTTTTTTCGCACATTCGAACTTTTTCTAACTGTACATTCAGATGAAGATCCAATTCCAAATTCAACTTTCAAAAATAACTCCCTCATGGATGACAAGGTGTCGGATTATCGTAATGACTGATTTTTTCCATGCTCAGATTCATATTAATAACTTAACTCACACTATAAACATACCATATGCTATTGTATTGACAACAAAATGTGGAATACAATTCAAGTTTTTGTTCAATTTTCAAAAGTACTGCTTTGTTTGCCAATTAGCACACGACAACAAACTGCTCCAGCTATTGACCAAATCTGTGTGGACTGTTGAAAAGGCGGGAAGTTTAGATTTTAGATATAACTTGTATGCTCACCTAGCCCGAAGTGCCAAGTGAGCTTATGGAGTGGTGCGGCGTCTGTCGTCCGTTCTTCGTCCGTCCGTCGTCCGTCCGGCGTCAACTTCTTACTTTAACCAACTTCTTCTCAATAACCAAGAGGCCTGGGGAGATGGTATTTAGCCAGTAGCATCCTGGGAGGAAGGATTACCAAGTGTGTTCAAATAAATGACCTTCACCTATTTTTAAAGTCACAGGGGTCAAATATGCTTAAATCTTTAAACAACTTCTCTTGAATAACCAGAAGGCAAAAGATGATAATATTTGGCCAATCACAAACTGGCATGAGAGGCTACCAAGTGTGTTGAAATAAATGACCTTGAATTATATTGGGGTCAATTGTTTTAAAACACTTTCAAACAACTTCTTATGAATATCCAAAAGATCCAGTGTGATGATATTTTGCCACTAACATGCTGGCATGAAAGTCTACCATGTTGTTAAAATGAATGACCTTGACTTTTATTCAAGGTCACTTTGGTCAAATTTGTTTAAAATGTTTAAACAACTTCTTATGAATAACCAAAAGGTGCAGACTGATGATATTTAGCCCATAACATGCTGGGATAAAGGGCTATCAAGTTTGTAAAAATGAATGACCTGGACTTTTATTCAAGGTCACAGGGATTAAATATGTTCAAAATCTGTTATCAACTTCTTCTGAATAACCAAAAGGCCCAGTGTGATGATATCTGGCCCGTAGCATGCTAGTAGAAAGGATACTCCAACAGTGTTAGAGGTTTACACAGCGAGATACTTTTGACAGGCGCAGTGTAACCTCTAACTGACCATAGCTGATTTTCCTGATACTGACGATCAGATTTTCAAAGTTCGGATTTAGAAAAGGTATGTCGTGTTTACATACATTTAAATGTTCAACAGGGTCCAATAAATATTCCTTTCCATATATCCATGATTATATGAGAAGAATTTCGTGTCAAAGACATAACATATGAATGTTTCCTCTAAGTGAAGCAGATAACATTTGCTGTGATTTTCCGGTTAGCACAAACATTGATTATGTTCTTCAAGCGAAATACAAACAAACTCCGTATCATTTCGTCTCGTTTGAAATTCCCGCTACTATTTTGTTTTAACCCAGAAAGCCTTGTTTTAAAAGTAGGTCAGAGAAGTGCTACAACGATATGGACATGCATTTTGAGTGTTCTATTCCGCAATATACTATATATTTGTGCCTGTGGCATACATATGAGATCTATATTATATGAACCGTGAGTAGACATCGTTGTCATGAACTGTTAACAACTTAAGTGAATTTTCAAGCCGATTTTGTTCCGCCCGGTACATATCCGATAGAAAAAAAGGCCAACCAGCGACCTCTGATGTTATAGGAGTAAGATGAAGGACTACCAAGTTTGTTAAAATGAATTACCTTGACCTGTTTCAAGGTCACAGGGGTCAAATAATTTTATAATCTTTAAACAACTTCTTCTGAATAACCATGATGCCCAGAATGTTGAATTCTAGCCAATAGCATGCTAGGATAAAGGGGTACCAAGTTTGTTATAATGAATAACCTTGACATGTATTAAAGGTCACAGGGGTCAAATTTGTTTTAAATCTTTAAAAGACTTCTTCTGAATTTTGGCCAGTTGCATGCTTGGATGAAGGACTATCAAGCTTTTTCATTTGAATGACCTTGACCCATTTTCAAGGTAACATTTGGTCAAATATGTATAAATCTTTAAATAAGCTAATTTCAATAAGCAAAAGGTCTGGGTTGGTGGTATTTGGCAAGTTACATGCCGATATGAATGGCTATAAAGTTGTTCAACGTAATTAACTTGTTCGATGTTCAAGGTCATAGGGGTCAATTGTTTTTAAATCTTTTAACAGGTTCATTTGAATGACTTTCAGTCATAAATACTGTTATTTTGCATGTAGCTTTATTTTAGATCACTTTTGAGGTAACAAGTGTGAGATTAATACCAGGTGAGCGATGCAGTCCCATTGGTCATCTTGTAAGTTAAAAAACACAAAAGGCAGAGAAAACGTAATTTAGGTATTGAACTGTTTAAATGACACAGCTTTGCAAACAAACATCATAATGCGCGATAAAATAGATCATAAATGCCAGACAAACACAGTTCAATGCTTAATTAATTTGACGGGTCTATTCTTTTGGTATTTTTATTTATGAAAAGTGTTTCTAATATGTTCATACTAAAGTTGTACAAATGTTTATCGTTGGTACATGTGCTTGCTTTTTAAAAACGAAAAAAACATAATTTCATTTATTTTTTATTATATATGTTAGCATTAAATATCGCATGTGTAACAGTTTCATCGCCATCTTCCGGATGTTTTAAACGTAACAATCCAGGTCAATCTATAAGACAATTTCGACAAAAAATGTTACTACTGTTTAGGTATCAGGTAACACATAGCCTTCCATGCTAGCGTTTGTCGTCTTGTGTCCATGTTACTATTGTTCTCATAAACATTAGAAAATAGAAAACAACAAGGGCAATAAAGGCCAAACGCAAGCGTTGAAAAGAACGTACATCTTGAAGAACTGTCGAAACACAGTAACTGGGATGGCTATAATGGGGGGAAATGGAACCAATGATCAATAATGGTAAGTATAATTACTGGGTGGCCTCATGGTAAAAAGAGGAGTCAATGATAGATACGGGTAAGTGAAAAATGCCTGGGTATCTTCAAGGAAAAAGAGCCAAGGATAGATACGGCTAAGTGAAATTACTGTGTGGCTTCATTCAAGTCTAAAAATCTTCAAACAGGCAAAGCGAATGAAAAAACCTGGAAACAGACAAGTTTGGAGCCTGAAATATTTGGGAAAGAATAAGCAGAATATCAAAGTTTCCTTGACAGAGCCTTCATGTTTTGTTCAAGGACCGTCAAGAAACGAAACCAGTAATACAACTTGACTTGTGTCTTATAAATGAGAAGTATACCAATACTCATTAAAATTATCAATATGTTGTATCATGCAATGCATATTGGTGAACGACATGTATACAATGAAAGCGTAATATATGTGTTTGATAAACTGTTTTTTTTCTTTATGGCTCTAATTATTTTTATGCACACAATACCAAATACTAATGGATGGAGGAGTCTAGCTGATCTCACTTTCTACTACAAGGATATAGGTATTACCCCGTAATTGCCACTATGCGCTCGGTTGAAATGTTTAGGGACGAGTTGTTATCGACAATGAGTTTCCTCGAAAAGAAACGTTTGACTTCTCTTTGTTTTTATGTTTTTTAATTTTTGTTAGCGAATAAAAATGTCGTGTGCATCTTTTTCGCAGAGAAGACATTGAAGAGAGTATCGCTGACAGAGAGCAGAGGGTTACTAAGGGAAGCCGTATTGTGGAGATTGTTCATTTGCTCGATATGGTTTAGTGCTGTCAGCCTATTTCAAAAGATGAGAGAAACGATGCAGAGTGACATTGCTGGTGCCCTTGACGTCTTTAATAACAACACGTGCTGTGTGAATGGGAACATTTCCTCTAACATGCCCACTGTTTAGAGCTCACACGGATCGTCACAGATCACAGCAAGAATGAGGCTGAAATATACATGTATGACTGAATCAATGTATTTACACAGAGCAGCAAGTGCTGGTATTGGCTGTCGGGGTGATTTATGTTCATTATCTACAAACATTTGAAATCTTTAAAGGGGAGAAGGGTTTTTCTGATCGTCAACGGAGTTAGTTATTTGCTCATTAACCAGATGAAGTGCAATCCACGATAGCAAGCTAGATCAACAGTGTGTATGAATATTCCTCTGTCACACATAATCTAAAGCGTTTACAGTGGTCAAGATTGAAAAGGAAGAATACAATGTCCAGTCCCATTATGCGGTTTATTGGAAATGTAGAAAATGAAAGTCAAATAAACCAAGGGTTTGTCTTTGAATGATAAAACGGGCTGAGGTCGATCGGTAAATACCATGCAAAGTATACAATAAGAACTGAACGTTGGGATTTAAATGATATAAACATGCCAGTAGAAGCACGTTCATCAAAACATCATGCACATAGGCATTAAGGTTTGAAAAGCGAAAACAATCGATTAAAACGAAAACAAAAAGAAATTATATACACTTATACATATAGCTTGTATCGATATAAACAAAAACAAAACGAAAATATATACACCTATAGATATAGATTGTATCGATAACAACGAAAACATAAAGAAAATATATACACTTATACATATAGCTGGTATCAATATAAACAAAAACAAAAAGAAAATATATACACTTATATATAGAGCTTGTATCGATAAAAACGAAAACAAAAAGAAAATATATACACTTATACATACAGCCTGTATCGATATAAACGAAAAGAAAATATATACACTTATACATAGAGCCTGTATCGATAAAAATGAAAACAAAAAGAAAATATTTACGCTTATACATATAGCCTGTATCGATAGAAACGAAAACAAAAAGAAAATATATACACTTAAACCTATAGCTGGTATCAATAGAAACGAAAAAAAATAAAAATATTTTACACTTATACATATAGCTTGTATCAATAGAAACAAAAACAAAAAGAAAATATATACACTTAAACCTATAGCTGGTATCAATAGAAACGAAAACAAAAAGAGAATATATACACTTATACATATAGCTTGTATCAATAGAAACAAAAACAAAAAGAAAATATATAGACTTAAACATATAGCCTGTATCGATAGAAACGAAAACAAAAAGAAACTATATACACTTATACATATAGCTTGTATCAATAGAAATAAAAACAAAAAGAAAATATATACACTTAAACCTATAGCTGGTATCAATAGAAACGAAAACAAAAAGAGAATATATACCCTTATACATATAGCTTGTATCAATAGAAACAAAAACAAAAAGAAAATATATAGACTTAAACATATAGCCTGTATCGATAGAAACGAAAACAAAAAGAAAATATATACACTTAAACCTATAGCTGGTATCAATAGAAACGAAAACAAAAAGAGAATATATACACTTATACATATAGCTTGTATCAATAGAAATAAAAACAAAACGAAAATATTTACACTTATACATATAGCTGGTATCGATATAAACAAAAACAAAAGAAAATATATACACTTATACATATAGCTTGTATCAATAGAAATAAAAACAAAAAGAAAATATATACACTTATAAATAGAGCTTGTATCGATAGAAACGAAAACAAAAAGAAAATATTTACACTTATACATATAGCTAGTATCGATATAAACAAAAACAAAAGAAAAAATATACACTTATACATATAGCTTGTATCAATAAAAATAAAAACAAAAAGAAAATATATACACTTATACATAGAGCCTGTATCGATAGAAACGAAAACAAAAAGAAACTATATACACTGATACATATAGCTGGTATCGATAAAAACGTTTTTTTTTATTTTTATTTACACTTATACATATAGCTTGTATCAATAGAAACAAAAACAAAAAGAAAATATATAGACTTAAACATATAGCCTGTATCGATAGAAACGAAAACAAAAAGAAACTATATACACTTATACATATAGCTCGTATCAATAGAAATAAAAACAAAACGAAAATATTTACACTTATACATATTGCTGGTATCGATAAAAACGAAAACAAAAAGAAAGTATTTACACATATACATATAGCTTGTATCGATAGAAACGAAACCAACAAGAAAATATTTACACTTATACATATTGCTGGTATGGATAAAAACGAAAACAAAAAGAAAGTATTTACACTTATACATATAGCTTGTATCGATAGAAACGAAAACAACAAGAAAATATTTACACTTATACATAGAGCCTGTATCGATAGAAACGAAAACAAAAAGAAAATATATACACTTATACATAGAGCCTGTATCGATAGAAACGAAAACAAAAACAAAATATATACACTTAAACCTAAAGCTGGTATCAGTAGAAACGAAAACAAAAAGAAAATATTTACACTTATACATATAGCTTGTATCATTAGAAACAAAAACAAAAATAAACTATATACACTTATACATATAGCTTGTATCGATAGAAACGAAAACAAAAATAAACTATATACACTTATACATATAGCTTGTATCAATAGAAATAAAAACAAAAAGAAAATATTTACACTTATACATATAGCTGGTATCGATATAAACAAAAACAAAAGAAAATATTCACACTTATACATATAGCTGGTATCGATAAAAACAAAAACAAAAGAAAATATATACACTTATACATATAGCTGGTATCGATAAAAATGAAAACAAATAGAAATTATTTACACTTATTCATATACCATGTATCGATAGAAACGAAAACAACAAGAAAATATATACACTTATACATATAGCTTGTATCGATAGAAACGAAAACAAAAAGAAATTATTTACACTTATTCATATACCATGTATCTATAGAAACGAAAACAAAAAGAAATTATTTACACTTATTCATTAAGCTTGTAACAATAGAAACAAAAAGAAAAGGAAAATATATACACTTAAACCTATAGCTGGTATCAATAGAAACGAAAACAAAAAGAAAATATTTACACTTATACATTAAGCTTGTAACAATAGAAACAAAAAGAAAAAGAAAATATATACACTTATACATATAGCTTGTATCGATAGAAACGAAAACAAAAAGAAAATATTTACACTTATACATTAAGCTTGTAACAATAGAAACAAAAAGAAAAAGAAAATATATACACTTATACATATAGCTTGTAACAATAGAAATAAAAACAAAAAGAAAATATTTACACGTATACATATGGCTGGGATCGATATAAACAAAAACAAAAGAAAATATTCACACTTTTACATATAGCTGGTATCGATAAAAACAAAAACAAAAGAAAATATATACACTAATACATAGAGCTTGTATCGATAGAAACGAAAACAAAAAGAAAATATTTACACTTATACATATAGCTGGTATCGATAAAAACGAAAACAAAAAGAAATTATTTACACTTATACATATACCATGTATCGATAGAAACGAAAATAACAAGAAAATATATACACTTACACATATAGCTTGTATCGGTAGAAACGAAAACAAAAAGAAACTATATACACTGATACATATAGCTTGTATCGATAGAAACGAAAACAAATAGAAAATATTTACACTTATACATATAGCTGGTATCGATAAAAACGAAAACAAAAAGAAATTATTTACACTTATACATATAGCTTGTATCGATAGAAACGAAAACAAAAAGAAAATATGTACACTTAAACATAGAGCTTGTATCGATAGAAACGAAAACAAAAAGAAAATATATACACTTATACATATAGCTTGAATCGATAAAAACGAAAACAAAAAGAAAATGTATACACTGATACATATAGCTTGTATCAATAGAAACAAAAACAAAAAGAAAATATATACACTTACAGATATAGCTCGTATCGATAGAAACGAAAACAAAAAGAAAGTAATTACACTTGTATATGTATCTTGTCTGATCGGACAAACAAACCAATTCAATATGATGTGTGAATTTTTTGAAAATTATCGATTTGACCATATGAAGACCAAATTTCATACAAAACCTTTCAAATGAGTCATCAGAATGTTATGAACGTTTGCACAATGGATAGAAAATGTATTTTCTTTTAAATTGTGGAAGTGAAATTTCTTTAACCTATATTTTTATCTCAAAATAAGCAATTTGATTTTTAAGTGCAAAAATACTAATGTATCAAGTCTTTTTTGCAGATTTAACGATTGATTTAAAACTTTCTGGTATGATATTGGAAGAGCATTTAAAACTTGCACAGCAACAATTAAACTTACTACGGTTACAAATGGTGATACAATGAAACTTTTAGTGATATATTTAACGTTAGCATTGCGTACTGTGCAAGAAACACATTTTTAAGATATTCAAAATGGCCGCCGAATAAAGATCTGCAACCAATGGGCATCTGGAGTTTGGATACATTTTTTTCAGATGCATGCTTGCTATTTTAATTGATCATAATTTGTTATATTAAAAAAAACGCTATACTTGAACTTGACTGAAACCTCAGAAGAGTACATACTTAAGATAACCAAGCCGTGTCTAGAATATGAGTGAAGACGACAGTTTTGCCGGATACAGATCACAAGAAAAGAAAGTGTAACATCTCTGTAATTTACTTTTTTCCTCGAAAAATTCAACCACAAAGCTATGTATGCGTATCCATAAGACGATGCCCTTTTGTGATAAAGGTGTTAAAAAGCGGCATAAGTCCTCGAACAATGTGCGCTGGCACGTTCAAAACAGAAAGATAATGTTTTTAGACCGAATTTCAAAAAAGCGACAAGTGGACATCTTTAGCCTGGGGTACCGTTGATGCCATTTTGCATGTGAAGGTATAAGTGTTACAAGCGGTATATGACCTCTAACAATATGACCTGGCATGTTCAAAACATAAGGAAAATGCTCTTAGACTGAGATTCAAAAAAAAGTGACAAGTGGACATGTTTAGCCTGTGGTATCATTGATGACTTTTACATGCATTCGAATCTCTAAGACATTGCGCTGTTTTGGTATAGATGTTAAAAACGGTATAATATCTCTAACAATGTGTCCTGGCACGTTTAAAACCAAAACATAATTGCTCTTAGACTGAAATTTGAAAAAATAGTTCCCAGTATCCATCATTGGCCTGAGTATCGTCGATGCACTTTCGAATTTGAATACCTTGGACGATGCCCTGTTGTGGAATAAGTTTCAAAAAACGGCATAAGATCTAAAACAATATGAATTCGAAAAATTGCCCAGTGGACATATTTAGCCTAGGGTATCGATGATGCCCTTTTGGATGTAGATACCTTTAACCAGCCCTGTTGTTGTACCGATGCGGCATAAGACCTAATATGTTTGTGACATTTGAATATCAAACTAGCCCAATATTGAATAAATAAATAACTTCACGCTGGTACAAGACAGCCGAACGTAGAGAGGTGACATCGCGGTGACTTTATTGAAATCTTATACCTTTCAGTTATTTATAATTTAAGTCCAGTGTGTACCTCCGTCGACTACCAAATGTTCGATCGGTCAGGTCATTTGTAGGGCAAAATAGTGTATGCCCGTTAAAACTGCAGACCTGTATACACAACATGTTTTATCGTATGCATATTTCAAGAGCACTGTAACCAAATAGAGTAATTTAGTATAGAATAACTACATTAGGCTGATATCAGCTCTCAATGACTGTATGGTTTCAATCAGCATACTGATTCGACATAAAAGTCTCACGGAAGCAGCTTTTGATAAACTGAACGTTACATAGAATTGCCCGTCACTGACATGTGTGTGCACTTGGATGAAATATTTGTACTTGAGGAAATTCCCTAATGTAACTGTCACTTTGGTGAACCATACGGTCACTTGTCATTGACTCGGTTAGACGGATATCTCTTCGACTTAATAGGTAGAGCACTTGATTATCAGCTACTGTGCCAGATGCGACTTCTTGTGGAGGAACTCGGAAAAGCAATTATGTTTTTATTTGATATGCGAACACGTCTAAAATGTAATGTAATCAAGTCGTGTCAACAATGTATAAGCGTCGCATCAAAAATGGGAAATGATGTATAATGCTTACCCTGTTGTTGAATTCCGTGTGTCATTATACACGTTGTCCTTTACAGTTACGTTCAATGTCATTCACAATCCTGACGCTTCTTTTCAAATGTTTGAATTCAAATCTGGTTCCTTCACGCAGAACAACCAAAGGTTTTTCCGTTTTTAGTTTTCGATCACACTACTCTCACTGTTACAAGTTACCTAGTTCTACCCTGCTACCCAGGCCCTTTCACTTACAAATACCAAACTTTTCAGTCGTCTGTCGTATTCTATCTTAATTCTATCTTCTTTATTCGGGTGGTCGGGTGCGTACATGTAGTGTATAGCGCATTTACTAAGACATTTGGGCTTGATTCCCCCAATCTGACCGACCACAAGTGTTTTTGTCCGGATACTCCGGGTTTGTCCTATATCAAGATCATCTGTGAGCTTCTATGCAGGCCAAAAAGATTGATTCATAAACAATTGGGGAAAAACAGTTTGTATCATAATGGTTGTAAAATGAATTACGTCAAACCGTCCTCTGTATCACAACTATAGGCATACTCTTTCAATCTAACCAAACAACTCTTGTTTATCTTTTTAAACCGCTTAGCTAAATACTTTATCTACAAACAATGTACGTATTAAACGTTTCACAAGGTTTTAAGATCGACTGGTCCCTTTGTCAGGCTATGACTGAGTGAGCGATTGGTATTGTTTACCCGTACACAGATCAATGTGACGAAATTATAAACATGTTTCTAAACTGATGAATCTTATACATTGTAGGAGATAAGCTAAATGCCTTAACTTTTCCCCCGATTTCATTACTAGTGGTTACTGTACGTCAGAACCTTTTTCAGTTTTAATTACGAAAATGCTTTCAGAGCTCCCCGTCTACCAAAATCCTGTATTCGCCCCTAGCAAGGTGTTTGACTCTACAGAGAGATATCGGCCTGAGATTGACCGTGACCATTTAGCAGGAAACCATTCCAGTAAAATTTACATAAAATAACACTTCATCTGTTCTATCCGAAATCTATAAAGAAATACTTTTTTTGACTTACTGGAACGACTAGCAAAACCTTTGAATAGGCGCTTCCTTTTTTTGGGAGTTTTAGTGATATCGAGCATATCAAATGTGTAGGGCAAATCAATGGCTATGCACTGTAAAAATATCTGAGTGAGATTACAACATTAAAGGTGGCAATCCAGTTGCCACCTCTAAATGTTTTAATTTATACCGATCTAGATTACACCAAAAAGGGTCGCAACATTTGTGGTGTTATAGTAAACAGTAATAAGTGTAACATTATCAAGAATAAAGAAATAGTTATCACCAAATAAAATATACTTTTACACGAAGAAAATGTTAAAGTGACACCAAGAAGAGTGTAATGTTGAACAAATAAATTGGAATGTTACTCATAAAATGGTACACTCAATTAGGATATATTTTACACACTATTAAGTGCATTGATGCACTCACTTACGATGTATATTACAACCTATCAAGTGCATTGGTGCACTCAATAAGGATTTATTATACAACCTATTAGGTGTATATTGGTACACTCAATTAGGATTTTAATTAACCATATCAAGTGTATTTGTGCACTCACTTATAATTTATATTACACCCTATTAAGTGCATTGATGCACTCACTTACGATGTATATTACATCCTATTAAGTACATTGGTGCACTCATTTTGAATTAGATTACGCCCTATAAAGCGCTTTGGTGCACTCAATAAGGATTTATTGTACAACCTATTAAGTGTATATTGGTACACTCAATTAGGATTTATATTGCACCTATCAAGTGTATTTGTACACTCACTTAGACTTTATATTACACCCTAATAAGTGTATTGGTACGTTTACACTCGCTTCGGATTTACATAACATCATATTAAGTGCATTGGTGCACACACTGGATATTAATATTACACCATATTAAGTGCATTGGTGCACTCATTTAGGATTTATACTACACCATATTAAGTGCATATGTGCACTAACTTAGAATTTATATTACACCCTAATAAGTGTATTGGTACGTTTACACTCGCTTCGTTTTTACATAACATCATATTAAGTGCATTGGTGCACACACTGAAGATTAATATTACACGATATTAAGTGCATTGGTTCACTCACTTAGGATTTATACTACACCATATTAAGTGCATATGTGAACTCACTTAGAATTTATATTACACCCTAATAAGTGTATTGATACGTTTACACTAGCTTCAGATTTAAATTACACCATATTAAGTGCATTGATGCACTCACTTAGGATTCATTCTACACCATATTAAGTGCATCGGTGCACACACTTAATATTTATAGTACACCATATCAAGTGCATATGTGCACTCACTTAGAATTTATATTAAACCCTAATAAGTGTATTGGTGCACTCATTTTGGAATTATATTTCGCCCTATAAAGCGCATTGGTGCACTCAATTAGGAATTATTGTACAACCTATTTAATGTATATTGGTACACTCAATTAGGATTTATATTACACCCAAAGAAGGGTATCGGTACGTATACACTTGCTTCGGATTTAAATTATACCTTATAAAATGCATTGGTACACGCACTCCGGACTTATGTAACACCCTATTTAGTGCATTGGTGCACACACTTAGAATGTATATTACATCCTTTTTTAAAAATGCATTGGTGCACTCAATTGGGATTTAGATTACGCCCTTTTAAGTGTATTGGTATTGGTACGTATACACTCACTCCGGACGTATTTTACACCCTATTAAGTGCATTTGTGCACTCAATCGGGATTTATATTACATCAGGTTTTGTGTAGTACTACCACTGTCCAGCTTGTAACGTTTCAGTGATTGCACTTTTAAATGGACGATCCATGCCATGGCCGTCATTATATTACCTTAGCTGTTACAAGGATGTAAAACGATAACAAAGTAATAAAGAAACTACTACACTTGATTTGGATTGATAATTACACAAATTTAAGTGTAATGTTTCACTTTATTGAAATTAATATTAAACGCAAGTTTAATTCAACTATTCAACTATTTATCAGACTTTTTCTAATTTTCATGGTTCATTCTTTTTAAAGGTTATAAGACTGTTTCATACCCAGTGGGGTAGGAAGAGGGAATAATCCCCAAATTTCGCCAAATTGGTTTAAACCCTAGGCTTGCGGAGGGATTTTACCAAAAATTGGCAATTCTGAGAGTGGAATTTCTCTATATATGCTACACCACTGGACATGAAAGAGTATTTTCCTCTCACTTCTCACTTTTTTTCAAACGCAGTTTGCTCATAAAAATCAATCCTATCATTCTGAACTTAACGGTTAACACATTATTTTGGTTTCCAATATCATCATGTCGACAGTTTTATCATGGTGGCATAAGAATTTCCCTTATTTATGTCAAATCATTGTTTTGCTATTATGATGTCATCAATGTGATCACCCCCATGCAAGATAGAATTGGCAAGCATGGTTTTCTTACATGGGCAAACATCATATTACATGTCTGGATATGAGAGAGTTAATATGCATGTTTTCTCCTTAATGCAACAGTATACTGATTGTACTCTTTGTTTTTAATATTACTTAAGTTTTGTATGGATCTTTGTAACAGACAATTAGTTATATTTAGGTAGTGGACAAAATACTGTAATTTTAGCGATAGTAAAGTTTTGAGACAGATATTATTAAAATAAATTTACAATACACTATTTAATCAAAACTACTAAAATAGCCCATATGATATAGGTTGATGAATTAGTTGTTCCTTTTTAATATTTATCACATGTATATATTCACAACAAATATAAATTCAAAATTGAATCATCATTTATTCCTTAAATTTATACAAAATTAAAAAGAAACGAAATCTTAACTGCAAATCTTTAATCAAAAGGTATTTCTAGTTGAAACATAAAAATACATCTATTTTATACACATGTGCGTAATTTCATGTCAGATAACATTTCAAAAATGAAACTATGTTGTTCAATATATTTAAAACATTGCATTCCAGTTAATCTCGTCCTAAACCAGAACACTTAAAAACCCAAATAATCTAGATATTCAACTTAGTACTAAGCTTTTACTTCCAAATTTATTTTCTTTTATATTCTTTACTTTTGTTTTTCTTTTCAAATGTACAATTCAGATTTGTGAACATGATTTAATCAGTAATAAAACCTTCAGAAATTATTGGACATAAATAACATTCATATATAGTGTTCAATCAAGAAGGATCATCTGTAGATTCAATTCTATAAAAAAAACTAAAAGTTTAGAAGAAAATATAAACAAGGGAACTGTTAATGTTACAAAACACACCTACATGTACCATCACTGTGGTAGTCAGATAGATATTATATTGTAAAATATAATATGTGAGAGTTATGGATTTGAAGAGGAACTTGGGTTATGGTTTTGGGAAATAGGAAGTACGTGTCAGGTGGAAAAATTACGAGACATGTAAATTTAATTATATCTGATAAACAACTTATCATAATAATAATCGATTCAAATCGCTTTACACACATATAGGGGTGTAAAGAACAGGACAAAACTCACTGGTATTAAGTTTTCAGTCCAGATCTCAAAAAGTGTTGGGTTACATTTGAAAAAATCAAAACCAAGCCTACATTTTCTGTTGGAAACTGAACTGCCAGTGCGATGCAAAAATTCAAAACGAGGTCGCTACGTGATGACAAATTTAAGTACCTATACCTATGAGTATAAACAAAAAAGTTAATTCTACATATGTATACACAACCATGTGTTTAGCATATAAACACCTCAGTTACACAAATTATTCAACAGTAGAGAACTTGGTGGACTAATAGGTTCAGGTTCCTCATTTGGATATATATAGAACATTTGGAAGGATGAAAAAAAGATTCACAACTCAGTAGAAAATATCTAACAACAAAACAAACAACAATCATTTTGAAGAAATCACAATTAATGAAGACAAGTTGCTTCCATATATCAAAACAATACAGCAGTTGAGCGCATGTTGACTTTTCTCTGCTGTTATGACTATAACAGAAGCATGCACCTGGCATAAATTAACTACTGGACAAAAATAAAACAAAATTATTATCACAATATGGAACCATAAGGGCTTGGACCCAGGTCATGCTTTCAAAAGAAAAGCTATAGTCCTTCAACAGGTTAACTGTCAATAATTCAAAATTAGTATGCTGTAATAATAACATGTACATATCAAAGGCATATTTTGTGAATGTTATTTATTGTTCATAAATTGTGCATATATCTGTTCAATTTTAAATATTACTTCCATTCATCTTTAATCAATTTGAAAATGAAAACCCATATAATTAATCACTAACTAACTAAGTTGTATATTCTTGAAACAGTACACGTTTATATTTTGTAAGTGCATTAAATTTGGTGTTTACTTGCACAAGAGTCACACTGTAAAATGGAATTAGTTACACCTTCCTAACACCGTACACAGTGTTTTCTCAACTTATCCTTTAAAATGTACAATCTAACATTTTACATTAAATTTGGTGTTCACTTGCACATAGGTCACACCGTGAAACAGAAATAGTGTCACCTTCCTCACACCGTAAACAGTGTTTTCTCAACTTATCCTTTAAAATGTACAATCTGACATTTTACATTAAATGTGGTGTTAACGTGTGAAACGGAAATAGTTACACCTTCCTAACACCGTAAACAGTGTTATCTCAACTTATTCTTTAAAAGGTACAATTTAAAATTGTACACTAAATATGGTGTTCACTTGCACAAGAGTCATACTGTAAAACGGAATTAGTTACACCTTCCTAACACCGTACACAGTGTTATCTCAACTTATCCTTTAAATGGTGCAATCTAAAATTGTATACTTAATTCGGTGTTCACTTACACCAGAGTTACAACGTGCAACGGAAATAGTTACACTTTCCTAACACCGGAAACAGTGTTTTCTCAACTTATCCTTTAAATAGTGTAATCTACAATTTTACACTAAATTTGGTTTTCACTTACACCTGAGTTACACCGTAAAGCGTAAATAGTTACACATTCCTTACACCTTAAGCAGTGTTATCTCAACTTATCCTTTAAAATGTGCAATCTAAAAATGTGCACTAAATTTGGTGTTCACTTGCACCAGTGTTACACCGTGAAACGGTAATAGTTACACATTCCTAACACCGTACACAGTGTTTTCTCAACTTATCCTTCAAAAGGTGCATTCTAAAAATTAACATTAGATTTTGTGTTTACTTGCACAAGAGTCACACCGTGAAACGGACATAGTTTCACCTTCCTAACACCGTAAACAGTGTTATCTCAACTTATCCTTTCAAATGTACAATCTAACATTTTACATTAAATTTGGTGTTAACTTGTGAAACGGAAATGGTTACACCTTTCTTAACACTGTTATCTCAACTTGTCATTGAAAAGGTGCAATCTAAAATTGTACATTACATTTGGTGTTTACTTGCACCAGAGTGAGATCTTTCTAACACCGTAAACAGTGTTTTCTCAACTTATCTTTTAAAATGTACAATCTAACATTTCACATTAAATTTGGTGTTAACCTGTGAAACGGAAATAATTACACCTTCATAACACCGTAAACAGTGTTATCTCAACTTATCCTTTAAAATGTGCAATCTAAAATTGTACACTAAATTTGAGTTTTACTTGCAACAGATTACACCTTCCTAACACCGTAAACAGTTTTTTTCTGAATTTATCCTTTAAAAGATACAATTTAAATTTTTACACTAAATTTGGTTTTCACTTTTACTAGAGTTACACTGTGAAACGGAAATAGCTACGCCTTCCTTACACCGTAAACAGTGTTATCTCAACTTTCCTTTAAAAGGTGCGATCTAACATTTTACACTAAATTTGGTGTTTACTTGCACAAGAGTCACACTGTAAAACGGAAATAGTTAAACCTTCCTAACACCGTAAACAGTGTTATCTCAACTTATCCTTTAAATGGTGCAATCTTCAATTTTACAATAAATTTGAGGTTTACTTGCACCAGATTACACCTTCCTAAGAACGTAACTTTCTTAACTTATCATTTAAAAGATACAATCTAAAATTTTACACCAAATTTGGTTTTCACTTGTACCAGAGTTACACTGCGAAACGGATATAGTTACACCTTCCTAACACCATTAACAATTTAATATTGTACCCTTTAATGGATATGTTAAGAAAACAATTTTTACGGTATTAGGAATGTGTTAAGCATTTCCGTTTTAAGGTGTAACTCTGGTGTAACAAAACACCAAATTTAGTGTAATATTTTAGATTGTACCTTTTAAAGGATAATTTGACAAAAACACTGTTTACGGTGTTAGGAAGGTGTTTCACGGTGTAAATCGGGTGTAAGTGAATACCGAAATAAGTTTCAGATTGCACCTTTTACAGGATAAGTTGAGAAAAAACTGTTTACGGTGTAAGGAACGTGTATCTATTTCTGTTCACGGTGTTACTCTGTTGCAAGTAAACACAACAGTTAGTGTAATGTTTTAGATTGTACCTTTAAAAGGATAAGTTGAGAAAACACTATTTACGGTGTTAGGAAGGTGTAACTATTTCCGTATCACCGTGTAACTTAAGTGCTAATGAACACCGAATTTACTGTAATGTTTTAGATTGTACCTTTAAAAGGATAAGTTGAGAAAACAGTTTATAGTGTTATGACGGTGTCATGTAACTATTTCAGTTCACGGTGTTACATTGATGCAAGTAAAAACGAAATTTAGTGTAATGTTTTAGATTTTACCTTTAAAAGGATAAGTTGAGAAAACAATATTTACGGTGTTAGGAAGGTGTAACTATTTCTGTATCACGGTGTAACTTTAGTGCTAATGAACACCGAATTTACTGTAATGTTTTAGATTGTACCTTTTAAAGGATAAGTTCAGAAAAAACTGTTTACGGTGTTAGAAAAGTGTAATCTGGTGCAAGTAAACCTCAAATTTAGTGTAAAATTGTAGATTGCACCATTCAAAGGATAAGTTGACAAAAACACTGTTTACGGTGTTAGAAACGTGTATCTATTTCTGTTCACGGTGTTACTCTGATGCAAGTAAACACAAAATTTAGTGTTATGTTTTAGATTGTACCTTTCAAAGGATAAGTTGAGAAAACACTATTTATGGTGTTAGGAAGGTGTAACTATTTCCGTTTCACAGTGTAACTCTAGTACAAGTGAAAACCAAATTTTGTAACATTTTAGATTGTATCTTTTAAAGGATAAGTTAAGAAAAAACTGTTTACGGTGTTAGGAAGGTGTAATCTGGTGCAAGTAAACCTCAAATTTAGTGTAAAATTGTAGATTGCACCATTTAAAGGATAAGTTGACAAAAACACTGTTTACGGTGTTAGGAAGGTGTAACTATCACCATGAACTCGGGTGTAAGTTAACACCAAATTTAGTGTAAAATTTCATATTGTACCTTTTAAGGGATAAGTTGACAAAAACAATGTTAACGGTGTTAGGAACGTGTATCTATTTCTGCTCACGGTGTAACTCTGGTGCAAGTAAACACCAAATTAAGGGTAATATTTTAGATTGTACCTTTTAAAGGATAAGTTGAGAAAATACTATTTACGGTTGTATGCAGGTGTAACAGTTTCCGTTTCACGGTGTAACTCTGGTGCAAAAGAAAACACCAAATATAGAGTAAAAATTATAGGATAAAATCAAAGGATAAGTTTAGCAAAATACTGTTTATGTTGTTAGGAAGGTGTAACTCTGGTGTAAGTAAACCCCAAATTTAGTGTAAAAGTATTCAGATAAGTTTAAAGGATAAGTTAAGAAAACACTGTTTACGGTGTTAGGCAGGTGAAACTCTGGTGCAAGTAAACACCAAATTTAGTGTACAATTTAAAATAGTACCTTTTAAAGGATAAGTAGATAAAACACTGTTAACGGTGTTAGGAAGGTGTAACTTATTTGCGTTTCACAGTGTAACTCTGGTGCAAGTAAACACCAAATTAAGTGTAACATTTTAGATTGTACATTTAAAAGGATAAGTTGAGAAAATACTATTTACGGTGTTAGGAAGGAGTAACTATTTCCGATTCACGGTGTAACTCTATTGCAAATTAACACCGAATTTACAGTAATATTTTAGATTGTACCTTTTAAAGGATCAGCTGAGAAAACACAGTTTATTGTGTTATGACGGTGTCATGTAACTATTTTAGTTTCACATTGTTACTCTGGTGTAAGGAAATACCAAATTTAGTGTTAAATTTGGATTGTACCTTCGAAGGGATAAGTTGAGAAAGCACTATTTACGGTGTTAGTAAGGTGTAACAATTTCCGTTTCACGGTGTAACTCGGGCTCAAGAAATCACCAAATATAGAGTAAAATTTATAGGATAAAATCAAAGGATAGTATTAGCAAAATACTGATTACGTTGTTAGGAAGGTATAACTCTGGTGTAAGTAAACCCCAAATTTAGTGTAAAAGTTTACAGATAAGTTTAAAGGTTAAGTTGAGAAAACACTGTTTACGGTGTTAGGCAGGTGAAACTCTGGTGCAGGTAAACACCAAATTTGGTGTACAATTTGAGATAGTACCTTTTAAAGGATAAGTTGAGAAAACACTATTTACGGTGTTAGAAAGGTGTAACTATTTCCGTATCACGGTGTTACTTTTGTGCTAATGAACACCGAATTTACTGTAATGTTTTAGATTGTACCTTTTAAAGGATAATTTCAGAAAAAAAACGTTTACGGTGTTAGGAAAGTGTAGTCTGGTGCAAGTAAACCTCAAATTTAGTGTAAAATTGTAGATTGCACCATTCAAAGGATAAGTTGACAAAAACACTGTTTACGGTGTTAGGAAGGTGTAACTATCACCATGAACTCGGGTGTAAGTTAACACCAAATTTAGTGTAAAATTTCATATTGTACCTTTTAAGGGATAAGTTGACAAAAACAATGTTAACGGTGTTAGGAACGTGTATCTATTTCTGCTTGCGGTGTTACTCTGGTGCAAATAAACACAAAATTTAGTGTTATGTTTTAGATTGTACCTCTAAAAGGTCAGTTGACAAAACACAGTTTATTGTGTTACGAAGGTGTCATGTAACTATTTCAGTTCACAGTGTAACACAGATGCAAGTAAACACAAAATTTAGTGAAATGTTTAAGATTGTACCTTTAAGAGGATAAGTTGAGAAAACACTACTTACGGTGTTAAGGAAGGTGTAACTATTTCCGTATCACGGTGTAACTTTAGTGCTAATGAAAACTAAATTTACTGTAATGTTTTAGATTGTACCTATAAAAGGATAAGTTGAGAAAACAGTTTATTGTGTTATGACGGTGTCATGTAACTATTTCAGTTTACGGTGTTACTCTGATGCAAGTAAAAACAAAATTCAGTGTAATGTTTTAGATTATACCTTTAAAAGGATAAGTTGAGAAAACACTACTTACGGTGTTAGGAAGGTGTAACTATTTCCGTATCACGGTGTTCCTTTGGTGCTAATGAACACCGAATTTACTGTAATGTTTTAGATTGTACCTTTAAAAGGATAAGTTGAGAAAACAGTTTATTGTGTTATGACGGTGTCATGTAACTATTTCAGTTTACGGTGTTACTCTGATGCAAGTAAAAACAAAATTCAGTGTAATGTTTTAGATTATACCTTTAAAAGGATAAGTTGAGAAAACACTACTTACGGTGTTAGGAAGGTGTAACTATTTCCGTATCACGGTGTTCCTTTGGTGCTAATGAACACCGAATTTACTGTAATGTTTTAGATTGTACCTTTAAAAGGATAAGTTGAGAAAACAGTTTATTGTGTTATGACGGTGTCATGTAACTATTTCAGTTTACGGTGTTACTCTGATGCAAGTAAAAACAAAATTCAGTGTAATGTTTTAGATTATACCTTTAAAAGGATAAGTTGAGAAAACACTATTTACGGTGTTAGGAAGGTGTAACTATTTCCGTATCACGGTGTTACTTTGGTGCTAATGGACACCGAATTTACTGTAATGTTTTAGATTGCAACTTTTAAAGGATAAGTTCAGAAAAAACCGTTTACGGTGTTAGGAAAGTGTAGTCTGGTGCAAGTAAACCTCAAATTTAGTGAAAAATTGTAGATTGCACCATTCAAAGGATAAGTTGACAAAAACAATGTTTACGGTGTTAGGAAGGTGTAACTATCACCATGAACTCGGGTGTAAGTTAACACCAAATTTAGTGTAAAATTTCAGATTGTACCTTTTAAGGGATAAGTTGACAAAAACAATGTTAACGGTGTTAGGAACGTGTATCTATTTCTGTTTACGGTGTTACTCTGGTGCAAATAAACACAAAATTTAGTGTTATGTTTTAGATTGTACCTTTAAAAGGTCAGTTGACAAAACACAGTTTATTGTGTTACGAAGGTGTCATGTAACTATTTCAGTTCACAGTGTAACACAGATGCAAGTAAACACAAAATTTAGTGAAATGTTTAAGATTGTACCTTTAAGAGGATAAGTTGAGAAAACACTACTTACGGTGTTAAGGAAGGTGTAACTATTTCCGTATCACGGTGTAACTTTAGTGCTAATGAAAACCAAATTTACTGTAATGTTTTAGATTGTACCTATAAAAGGATAAGTTGAGAAAACAGTTTATTGTGTTATGACGGTGTCATGTAACTATTTCAGTTTACGGTGTTACTCTGATGCAAGTAAAAACAAAATTCAGTGTAATGTTTTAGATTATACCTTTAAAAGGATAAGTTGAGAAAACACTACTTACGGTGTTAGGAAGGTGTAACTATTTCCGTATCACGGTGTTCCTTTGGTGCTAATGAACACCGAATTTACTGTAATGCTTTAGATTGTACCTTTAAAAGGATAAGTTGAGAAAACAGTTTATTGTGTTATGACGGTGTCATGTAACTATTTCAGTTTACGGTGTTACTCTGATGCAAGTAAAAACAAAATTCAGTGTAATGTTTTAGATTATACCTTTAAAAGGATAAGTTGAGAAAACACTACTTACGGTGTTAGGAAGGTGTAACTATTTCCGTATCACGGTGTTCCTTTGGTGCTAATGAACACCGAATTTACTGTAATGCTTTAGATTGTACCTTTAAAAGGATAAGTTGAGAAAACAGTTTATTGTGTTATGACGGTGTCATGTAACTATTTCAGTTTACGGTGTTACTCTGATGCAAGTAAAAACAAAATTCAGTGTAATGTTTTAGATTATACCTTTAAAAGGATAAGTTGAGAAAACACTATTTACGGTGTTAGGAAGGTGTAACTATTTCCGTATCACGGTGTTACTTTGGTGCTAATGGACACCGAATTTACTGTAATGTTTTAGATTGCAACTTTTAAAGGATAAGTTCAGAAAAAACCGTTTACGGTGTTAGGAAAGTGTAGTCTGGTGCAAGTAAACCTCAAATTTAGTGAAAAATTGTAGATTGCACCATTCAAAGGATAAGTTGACAAAAACAATGTTTACGGTGTTAGGAAGGTGTAACTATCACCATGAACTCGGGTGTAAGTTAACACCAAATTTAGTGTAAAATTTCAGATTGTACCTTTTAAGGGATAAGTTGACAAAAACAATGTTAACGGTGTTAGGAACGTGTATCTATTTCTGTTTACGGTGTTACTCTGGTGCAAATAAACACAAAATTTAGTGTTATGTTTTAGATTGTACCTTTAAAAGGTCAGTTGACAAAACACAGTTTATTGTGTTACGAAGGTGTCATGTAACTATTTCAGTTCACAGTGTAACACAGATGCAAGTAAACACAAAATTTAGTGAAATGTTTAAGATTGTACCTTTAAGAGGATAAGTTGAGAAAACACTACTTACGGTGTTAAGGAAGGTGTAACTATTTCCGTATCACGGTGTAACTTTAGTGCTAATGAAAACCAAATTTACTGTAATGTTTTAGATTGTACCTATAAAAGGATAAGTTGAGAAAACAGTTTATTGTGTTATGACGGTGTCATGTAACTATTTCAGTTTACGGTGTTACTCTGATGCAAGTAAAAACAAAATTCAGTGTAATGTTTTAGATTATACCTTTAAAAGGATAAGTTGAGAAAACACTACTTACGGTGTTAGGAAGGTGTAACTATTTCCGTATCACGGTGTTCCTTTGGTGCTAATGAACACCGAATTTACTGTAATGTTTTAGATTGTACCTATAAAAGGATAAGTTGAGAAAACAGTTTATTGTGTTATGACGGTGTCATGTAACTATTTCAGTTTACGGTGTTACTATGATGCAAGTAAAAACAAAATTCAGTGTAATGTTTTAGATTATACCTTTAAAAGGATAAGTTGAGAAAACACTATTTACGGTGTTAGGAAGGTGTAACTATTTCCATATCACGGTGTTACTTTGGTGCTAATGGACACCGAATTTACTGTAATGTTTTAGATTGCACCTATTAAAGGATAAGTTCAGAAAAAAACGTTTACGGTGTTAGGAAAGTGTAGTCTGGTGCAAGTAAACCTCAAATTTAGTGTAAAATTGTAGATTGCACCATTCAAAGGATAAGTTGACAAAAACACTGTTTAGGTGTTAGGAAGGTGTAACTATTTCCGTATCAGGGTGTTACTCTGGTGCAGGTAAACACCAAATTAAGTGTAATATTTTAGATTGTACTTTTTAAAGGATAAGTTGAGAAAATACTGTTTAAGGTGTTTGGGAGGAGTAACCATTTCCGTTTCAGGGTGTAACTCTTGTACAAGTGAAAACCAAATTAAGTGTAAAATTTTAGATTGTATCTTTTAAATGATAAGGTAAGAAAAAACTGTTTACGGTGTTAGGAAGGTGTAATATGGTGCAAGTAAACCTCAAATTTAGTGTAAAATTGTAGATTGCACCATTTAAAGGATAAGTTGACAAAAACACTGTTAACGGTGTTAGGAACGCGTAACTATTTTCGATTCACGGTGTAACTCAAGTGCAAATGAACACCGAATGTACAGTAATATTTTAGATTGTACCTTTTAAAGGATAAGTAGAAAAACACTGTTAACGGTGTTAGGAAGGTGTAACTATCACCATGAACTCGGGTGTAAGTTTACACCAAATTTAGTGTAAAATTTCAGATTGTACCTTTTAAGGGATAGGTTGAGAAAACACTATTTACGGTATTAGGAAGGTATAACTATTTCCGTATCACGGTGTACATGTTACTATTTTAGTTTCGCAGTGTAACTCTGTGTAAGGAAACACCAAATTTAGTGTTAAATTAAGATTGTACCTTTTAAGGGATAAGTTGAGGAAACACTATTTCCGGTGTTAGGAAGGTGTAACTATCACCATGAACTCGGGTGTAAGTTTACACCAAATTTAGTGTAAAATTTCAGATTGTACCTTTTAAAGAATAAATTGAGAAAACACTGTTTACGGTGTTAGGAAGATGTAACCATTTTCGTTTCACAGTGTAACTCTGGTACAAGTGAAAACCAAATTTAGTGTAACATTTTAGATTGTATCTTTTAAAGGATAAGTTAAGAAAAAGCTGTTTACGGTGTTAGGTAGGTGTAATCTGGTACAAGTAAACCTCGAATTTAGTGTAAAATTGTAGATTGCACCATTTAAAGGATAAGTTGACAAAAACACTGTTTATGGTGTTAGAAACGTGTAACTATTTCAGTTCACGGTGTTACACTGATGCAAGTAAACACAAAATTTAATGTAATGTTTTAGATAGTACCTTTCAAAGGATAAGTTGACAAAAACACTGTTTAGGTGTTAGGAAGGTGTTACTATTTCCGTATCAGGGTGTTACTCTGGTGCAAGTAAACACCAAATTAAGTGTAATATTTTAGATTGTACCTTTAAAAGGATAAGTTGAGAAAATACTGTTCAAGGTGTTTGGAAGGAGGAACCATTTCCGTTTCACAGTGTAACTCTTGTACAAGTGAAAACCAAATTAAGTGTAAAATTTTAGATTGTATCTTTTAAAGGATAAGGTAAGAAAAAACTGTTTACGGTGTTAGGAAGGTGTAATATGGTGCAAGTAAACCTCAAATTTAGTGTAAAATTGTAGATTGCACCATTTAAAGGATAAGTTGACAAAAACACTGTTTACGGTGTTAGGAAGGAGTAACTATTTCCGATTCACGGTGTAACTCTAGTGCAAATGAACACCGAATGTACAGTAATATTTTAAATTGTACCTTTTAAAGGATCAGCTGAGAAAACACAGTTTATTGTGTTATGACGGTGTCATGTTACTATTTTAGTTTCGCAGTGTAACTCTGGTGTAAGTAAACACCAAATTTAATGTTAAATTAAGATTGTACCTTTTAAGGGATAGGTTGAGAAAACCCTGTTTACGGTGTTAGGAAGGAGTAACTATTTCCGATTCACGGTGTAATTCTAGTGCAAATGAACACCTAATGTACAGTAATATTTTAAATTGTACCTTTTAAAGGATCAGCTGAGAAAACACAGTTTATTGTGTTATGACGGTGTCATGTAACTATTTCAGTTCACGGTGTTACACTGATGCAAGTAAACACAAAAAATTATGTAATGTTTTAGATAGTTCCTTTCAAAGGATAAGTTGAGAAAACACAGTTTATTGTGTTACGACGGTGTCATGTAACTATTTCAGTTCACGGTGTTACTCTGATGCAAGTAAAACAAAAAAAATGGTGTTATGTTTTAGATTGTACCTTTAAAAGGATAAGTTGAGAAGACACTATTTACGGTGTTAGGAAGGTGTAACTATTTCCGTATCACGGTGTAACTTCAGTGCTAAAGCCGCTGTTATGTCTATAAGGAGACGGATTTACATATGTACTTGTTTCTGGATCCTTTTCTGTATTTATAACCATGTGCTATTGTAATTTAACATCAACAACAAAAAAGTTTAAACTAAACGCAAATGATTAAGGACGGTTTGCTTTAACAGGACAGACAAATACAATTCATATGAATAAATACATATTTAAGCATTGAACTATTTTTGTATGGTATTAGCGCGCATTATGTTGTTTGCTTGCAAAGCTGTGTCATTCAAATAGATCATAAATATCATACAAAAACAGTTCAATGCTTAAGTAATTTTGTAATGTACATAAACATTCAATGAATATTTACAAGTACGTTCTACTAAGTGTGTACCTGTATATTAAAACAATACATGATGCATATAGAGAACCATACAATTTACTAAGCCTATCAAAAACTAACAAAGAGTAAGTGGTACTACACGTATCTGATTACATACAGTATAACGTAACAGTGACGTCTGTGTATATACGTCAACATTTCTTATAAGTTTCAAGGTATGTAATTGCTAAATCCTGAATTTATCTTGGATCAGAGGTAGATGACATGGTAAAGTAGCTAAAGTTTACCAAATAATGAATTTCTATATATGTTACTTTACACATATATGTACAAAATGTACCATAGCAATATAATTATGATGAATTGTGTAGTTATGTATGAGAAACTGCGCAAACAACATACAATTGTATTATTATGCAATATCTTGTATATCAGAATTTGGGAATAAAACAGATTATTGATTGATTGCATGTTCGCACACGCTTGAATACAATACGTACCTGTTTATATACATGTATCTGTATATGTGAGTAATAATATTATTTTAGGTAACATTACACCTCATACCAGGGATTACATTGTACCTTATTAGTAAACTTCGAACATTTCATGATACCTTGGATATAGTAGAACATACATATACTTTATAGGTAACAAAACAACAACAAAAAAGACATGTGAGGGTTGCTAAAATTTGAGAAACGATCATGTAAGTTTAAATTTGACTTTGAAATAACAAAAAATAAAAAGTTTAATCTATGCATTGTACACTGTGTTATAAGCTTTTGTACATATGCAAATATAGTTAGGTGTAAAGATTGAAGACCAGAAACAAGTTATGAACACATCGTGGGGATAATATAAGTCAAAAACAAAACATGGACACGATATACACTTTGAAGGGGCACATAGTACCCGGGTTTGAGTCAGAATCACAACACAAAAGAAAGAACAGCACACATCACCGTCGGGAAGTCAGCCGAGCGACGCTGACTCCCGACTTAGTGGTTATGATAAGGTAACCGAAGGGTTCAAGTTCTGATTCCCGCCGGATTTGATAGATTTTAGACGATTTGTCTTTTATTATGATCTTGCCGTTAGTAGTCCACGTTTGTGTTATGTGGTTGGTTTTAACCAAGTTCCTCGCGATGTAGGCTAAGCGTCCGTGATATTTGGTGAGGTCCTCATTTACAGAAATACCCTTGAATTGATCATTAGAGCGAAAACCGCGACTGGATTTTAACAGGGTAAACTTTGTGTCCACGGAACTTAGACGCGCGATGATTTGGCGTGGTTTAGCTCGATTCTGGTCCTGTTTGCCGACACGGTGAGACCGTTCCAGAGCCTGGGGAGGGAGATCGACGCCGGAGTCCTGGGCTGCCTTCAGGATGATCGCGGAGGTATCCTCTCCCGTCTGCTCTGGGAAGCCGGAGAAGCGTACGAGGGTTCTCCTACCGTATTGCTCGAGGTCGTCGAGCTGATACCGAAGGTCGTCATTCTCAGCCTCGAGCCTGGTCACCTTATCCAACAGAGGAGCAATCCGCTGTTGTATGGCAAGTTGTACATTCTGTTGGATGGTCTGCAGATCGTTACTCAAGTGGACGCGGACCGTCATGGCGATTCTCTGGACGTCGATGTCAGATAATTTCGCACCCCCGGGGTCGGCGGGTTGGAAACTAGCGGACTCTGAGAAACTGGGTAAGGCTAAGGTATTCGGTAGAATGCCTGGTAGGGAATGTTGGATACCCTACTGGAGGGTAGGAGAAATACTGGCCATCTGGGACGATAAGTCAAGTTCAAACACACTGTTGGGTAACGGGGTTGAGGTAAAAGGTAAGTGTTTTTGTTTTTTAATGTCTCTAATTATAGGAGATGGTGTTGACGAGGAGGATAACGCCATTTTAGAAGTAAGAGGAATAGACTGGTTCACATAAGACATATGTAATCACAGGTAACGGGCGAATATCAGTTCACTTGGTAGCACACCGATTCATTAGTCACATGGCACAATGAGCAATTTCAAAGTATCGATTTTCGTACGAATATGCCATTTCATAGATGTAACAAACAGTTTGTACTCAAGCAGGTGATATACTCATCATTCAGTAGCAAAGTCAATACCAAACCTGGACCCCAAGTAGGAAGAAATCACATTTTTATTGGAGCTCTGTCAACACTGTCCATGTCTTTCAAGGGCAGGCCACTCTCTTTTTTTCTTTCTTTTCTTGTGCCTCCTGAAAGTCTTATCTTCAAAGTCTCGGCTTTCCTTGCCTGAAACCTCTCATCTCCTGTGAGGTAAATGCTGTTGTACTCCTAGATATTTAAAATTCTGTGTTCTATTTTCCCGAATTTCTCTTTTTCTGTCATCATATGAATCATCTGCATTATACTTTTACAAGGAAACTCTCATCCATACTAATTATAAACCTCCGTCTATTTTTAAATGTTATATTGTAACAATGTGTTATTACAAAATTGTCATGCATTATGTTATTTTCCTCAAAACATCTCTTTTTCTATTATGTACTTCGCTTTTTGTCCTCTAATTGTCATACATTTTTTAATGAAAAAAAGGATAACTTAGCAGTCAATAAATCAACAAGCCTTTTCAATATTGGGCCTTGAAACTTCACAGTTTTCTTTGCGAGCATGGGAATATCTCTGGGGTCTAACATGAAAGTTCACCTTCCCGTCATGAAGGTACTTTGGTAGAATAAACAGGTATTCTTTATGCAAACCTTCCCTCAGCCTGCCGAAATATTAAGGAGAAAAAAATGGGATAAACTTGGCAATAATTCTAATTATAATTCCTCTGCGGACGCTGCCGCGAAGTTCATGTGCATATTAGGTAAGGCTAACGTTATGATAAATGTCTTTGGAAAACACCCATTTAAATAGCTGCAACTAGGTTAATGCTCAACATTTGAGTGATTTAAGTAATAATTGTATTACAAATAAAGCTTTGATTGAGAGTTAAGCCTTTCTCTAAGCCTTCAAATACGTATTGAACTTTAGTCAAAATTGTAATTTTCAGTCCTGTTAAAGCAAACCGTCCTTAATCAGTTGCATTTGGTGGTAAGCTTTAATATACAAACCTTCCCGCAGCCGCCGATACATGTCTAACCTACAGTAAGAGAAAAAAAAACTCAATACAGAACAATGACGAACGGAAACATTTCCAGATCGTTAGTTTTTCTTTCCATACATTTTGGCCGCCCCTTACTGTAAGATTTTTCCTCTTTTTCATGTTATCACTATAATGACTTTCCAGATCCTCTGCCCTGTTGACAACCTAGTCTAGTCCTACCAAATTCTTCCCCTGGTATTGACATACGTGACGGGTGCCACATGTGGTGTCAGACACACGAACAAATTTTGACTCCGAGTTTGTTTGATGGAAGACAGATGTTTGTCCTTGTGTGTTAGGGTTTCCTCTGTGTCATTTTGTATTGACTTTATTTTTAAGACACTCTTATGAGTTGTCACAAATTGCCTCCAACGACGGCTGTCGAATCCGTGCCTACCAACCCACCAGAGTTCACACGGTGTCCAACACCCGATACTTTTTTTTATTTCTAAATCTGCAAGAACAATATTTCAGAACTAGTACCTACAATACAAATGATCCATCCAAGAGTGCTTGATATGCCATGTTAGTCAATAAGTTTATTCAGTCACGTTAAATGCACTTGTTTACAAACGATCTTTCAGCGTAAAGTACAAATACTAAACAAGAAAGATATTATCAAGTCTGAATTATTCTTAGCACAAATACTCCCAAAATGAAATGATTAAGAGATCGGGACATTTGAAAATATCAACGCTAACTGGAAGCAAGTAATTTTTTTGATGAACCCTCATGCTATACATTCGAGTTTAATGTCACTTCAACAATTTTAGTGTAAATTGCTGTTAATGTCCACATCATTTCCGTTAATCAAAAGAAAATATCACGGAAGCTGTAATATGATACAGAAAATACAATAATGATAACAAGATGATTTAACAATAAATTGTAACTATAATACCTCTTCATTCAAACGAGGACGGTTTCATTGTAGTCTGACAAGGCAATAAAACAACAAAACAACGTAACGACGCAAACCTTTCCGAACAGTTGGTTCTAGTCGGCTCCGTGTCCCAGATAGAGGATTGTTTATCCGACATTGATTGTTCTTAATGAGAAGACATGATCACATGTCCGTGCGTTCGTAGCGCGGTTATCGATGGTATACTGTAGTCCACCTGGTGTCATTCTGGACATTTTATACCCTTGATTATCGACGAGGGAAGCATTCGACATCTGCTGCTAGACAAACCGTTTGACTAATGACCCGCATAGAAGTTCAATGTGTATTCGACCTGTGGTGCCGCATCAAGTATATATAGCACAGTGCAGTACGTACATACTTCCTCCTGTTGTTTTAGAAAGGGTCGCGAAAGCAAACCGAGAGATATTCATGTAACAAATTAACTGAAATATAGAAAAATCGAAAATAATTAAGGGGTATCAATTACAATACTGCTAATATTTTCAAAACTTACACCGTATAAAATCAAACTGTTGTAATTAAATGTTATCTATTTATCTGAATGATTGTGTAAATAGTTACGGAGTGAATAAGATATTTAACATAATGTTTAATAGCAAGATTGATTTTAATGTTTGATGATATTAATTTTTCACATAGAAATCATAATTGAATCGTTATTCATATTTCATTTGAATCGATGAATTTTATTAAACAGAACTTCGGAGCAAAATTAACTTTTCCATTCTTCGTTTTGTTCTGTAAAACAAATATTAGATATATTAGTGTACCTATTTTGCATATGTTCTTATCACTCCTAGTAATCACAATTGTTAAGGAAGTGTTTGACTTTTATATGTTCTTATCACTCCTAGCTACCATCAATGTTAAGGAAATGTTTGACTTTGATACGTTTTTATCTCTCCTAGTTATCATCATTGTTAAGGACGTGTTTGACTTTGATATGCTCTTATCACTCCTAATGATCACCATTGTTAAGGAAGTGTTTGACTTTGATATGTTCTTATCACTCCTAGCTACCATCATTATTAAGGAGGTGTTTGACTTTTAAATGTTCTTATCACTCCTAGCTACCATCATTGTTAAGGAAGTGTTTGAGTTTGATATGTTCTTATCACTCCTAGTCATCACCATTGTTTAGGAAGTGTGTGACTTTGATATGTTCTAATCACTCCTAGCTACCATCAATGTTAATTAAATCTATGGCTTTGATATGTTCCTATCACTCCTAATGGTCACCATTGTTAAGGAATTGATTGACTCTGACATGTTCTTATCACTCCTAGTTATCATCATTGTTAAGGAAGTGTTTGGGTTTGATACATTCTTATCACCTCTAGCTACCATTATTGTTAAGGAAATGTTTAAGTTTGGTATGTTCTTATTACTATTAATGATCACATTGGTAAGGAAGTGTTTGAGTTTGATATGTTCTTTTCACCCATAGTTATCATCATTATTAAGGAAATGTTTGATTTTGATATGTTCTTATCACTCCTACTTATCATCATTGTAAAGGAAATGTTTGACTTTGATATGTTCTAATCACTCCTAGCTACCATCATTGTTAAGTAAATGAATGACTTTGATATGTTATTATCACTCCTACTGCTCACCATTGTTAAGGAATTAATTGACATGTTCTGATCACTCCTAGCTATCATAATTATTAAGGAAATGTATGACTTTGATAATGTTCTTATCACTCCTAGTTATCACCATTGTTAAGGAAATGTTTGACTGATATGTTTTTATCACTCCTAGTAATGACCATTGTTAAGGAGGTGTTTGACTTTGATATGTTCTTATCACCTCTAGCTACCATCATTGTTAAGGACGTGTTTAAATTTGATATGTTCTTATCACTCCTAGTAATCACAATTGATTAGGAAATATTTGACTTTGATACGTTTTTATCACTCCTAGTTATCGCCATTGTTAAGGAGGTGTTTGACTTTGATATGTTCTTATCACCTCTAGCTACCATCATTGTTAAAGACGTGTTTGAATTTGATATGTTCTTATCACGCCTAGTAATCACAATTGATAAGGAAATATTTGACTTTGATACGTTTTTATCACTCCTAGTTATCATCATTGTTAAGGAAGTGTTTGACTTTGATATGTTCTTATCACTCCTAGTAATCACAATTGTTAAAGAAATGTTTGACTTTTATATGTTCCTTCCACTCCTAGTTATCAGCATTGTTAAGGACTCCAGTTATTCCTGTTTAGATTTGAATTCCAATGTGTACTGATCTTCATTTACATGCCTTCATTTACATGCCTCAAATTTCATTGTAAATAAATTTGTTTATCATTAGGATGTTATGCCTGCAAATGCATCTGTGATTGGAAGATATTTTGTGAGAAGGATTTTGTACATAGTTTGACCAATTCGAACGCACCCAACGTAAGTCTGTATAGTTTACATACGTACGAGTCCGGAATATCGATTAGTAGTGAAAGCTATAACGATGTAACTCATATATATATGTAAGTGTATGTCGTGTGGATGCCACCACTACTACACGAAACTTTATAATAAAACAAATTATAACATCTATTACATAGAGTGTTATTTCATTTATTAGTGTAATATGTCTTATCTACAGAAATCACATACAGTTATGTTTGTCTAATTTTACAGAACGCATTTTGCAAACACAGATTTGTCTGCCCAATGTATGTGCTTGTCTTAATGACAGGAATATTTTTGCCTTGTTTTTCCCGGAAAATTTACGTAATGTTTCTTTTTGTTGATGAAAGGTATAATTATATAACATAAAAGAGTACGAGAAAAGTGTGATTGACGCAAAATGTACAAATTCGTCATACATCATATGTTTTATATAAGAACAAACATACACCGTCAACGTGTCGAGTGTTATTGAACTAAAAACAAGGTTATGCTATTCAAGTAACCCTAATCGACTATGGTACATTATATACTTATTAGTTAAACGTAGTATGTCTTATATTACTCATAAAATATCCAAACATCAATGGAAGATATGTAATTTAATATTACACTTAGTAAATGTATACGAGTGGATATGTGTGAACAGCTTGCACAAGGTTAATCGAATGCACCTTAATCACACCATATGATATATTATATATTAGTTAAATGTATTATTTCTTAGAATATTTCAAAATGTCCAAATGTAAATGGAAGATATGATATAGTCTAATATTGAATAGTTTGATATTGTACTTAGCTTTAAATACGATGCATTAATTTAAATGTGCATTCGAGTACATGTGTATACAGTTTAGACAAGGTTAATAGAACGCACCTTGCAATCACTGTCACACAGAAGCTTTTGTTATATATATGGCGAAGTGAGGTTGTGGTAGAGTGAACGAAACGTATCATAGTAGAAAGGTGGGTGTTAGTTCCATTATCTCTCAAAATTATATTTTCTATATGTGTTTATATGTTTTATGTATGTCCGACCCCATTCCTGGTGTTCTGCCATGTTGCAAAGCAATGACTATTGTGATTTTAAAACACACATGGACGGTGTAACAATACTATCTGCCAATTGCCATGGTCTTGGTGATATAGTGAAACAAAAAGACGTATTTGCATACTTAAGAAATAAAAATTATAATATATTTTGTCTTCAGGATACACATTTTACAGTAGAAAAGGAAAATTTAATACGGGCTAATTGGGGTCTTGATTGCTTCTTTAATTCCTACAATTCAAACTCTAGAGGGGTTGCCATTCTTTTTAATAATAACTTTGAATATTAGATTTTAAACACAATGAAAGATGACAATGGGAATATTTTAGCTTTAAACATCTAAATAGAAGGTGAAAAACTTACACTTATAACTGTATATGGTCCTAACAGTGACAGACCAGAATTTGATGAAACAGTGGAAAATATTTTAACAGAGTTGGGGAATTTTCAGTTTGTTATATGTAGGGATTTTAATTTAGTTATTGATCCGAAATTAGACTGTGATAATTATCGGCAAATAAATAACCCCAAGGCCAGAGATAAAGTTTTAAGACTTAAACAAGAATTAGGTATGATAGATACTTTTAGAGAATTAAACCCGGATACAAGAAGATACACTTGGCGTAGAAGAAATCCATGTAAACAGGCAAGATTAGACTACATTTTTATATCTGATGGACTGCTCCCAAGTTTAACTGCTTCGTCTATTGAGCCAGGATATCGCTCAGACCATTCCATGTCAGTTATAAGTTTAAGCTTCACCAAATTTCAAAAGGGGAGGGGGTTATGGAAATTCAATAATTCTTTACTTCAAGAATCAGATTATTTAAATGCCATTATATCTCTAATTGTGAACATTGAAAAACAGTATGCAGTACCAATTTACAATATTGCCAATATTGAAGATGTTTCTTTTGAAGACTTGATGTTTGTAATTAATGATCAACTGTTTTTGGAAACTTTACTGTTAGAACTCAGAAGTATACGGAGCCCCCGAAGGGACATGGTAAAACATTTACTAACCCGTGCGCACGGATTACCAAACCGTGCGCGCGGATTACCAAACCGTGCACACGGATTGACAAACCGTGCACACGGATTATTAAATCGTGCGCACGGATTACCAAACCGTGCAAACGGATTGACAAACCGTGCGCACGGATTACTAAACCGTAAATTGTAAAGTGTTCCTATTTCACATTATTCTATCAAAGTAATGGATGGGGGATACATCCAATATCGGATCGATTTCTTTTGATGTTTACAAGAAGAAGTCAAGTACAGTGGAGATAAGAACCAGTAGCTGTTTTGCTTTATGGTTCTTAAACAGGTAAGTTTGTCATTCCTGTTTTTCCGCCAGAACACAGTATTGTGTTGTTCACTCAATTTGGTTAACATCTAATCACCCTTACCTCCGCAAGGTGTTGATGTACACGAGCTCAATATATCACGTTATGAATTTGTTGACGTTTTGATATTCCTTTCATATATTATGCGAATTTTCCTAATGTTTCGTGTAGTTGAAATAATGACGTAAGATTTTTTAATGTTAACTATGAAACTTAATGCGATAACTTTTGACATGACGACGGAATATTCTGAATTATCTGTTCCGTGCACAGTTATAAACCTGATTTACAAGACATGAAAATTATAGTTTATACTTACAATACTTGTATATATATGAGATTTGAATGATAGGTGTCACGCATTTTAGGTACGAATAACCTGTGGTCAGTGTCCAC